>NW_027480597.1:300000-600000 GCF_051401765.1 Calliopsis andreniformis | reverse complement strand
CCATAGCAGCCATAGCCATAGCCATAGCAGCCATAGCCATAGGCGTACCAGCCATAGCAGCCATAGCGATAGCCATAGCAGCCATAGGCATACTCATAGCAGCCGGAGCCAGAGCCACAGCAGCCGTAGGCATAGCCGTAGCCTTATAAGCCATAGCCATAACCATACCCATAGCAGCCATAGCCATTGCCATAGCAGCCATTGCAATGGCCATAGTAGCCAAAGCCGTAGCCATAGCAGCCATAGGCATAGCCATATCCATAGCAGCCATAGCCATAGCCATAGCAGTCATAGCCATAGCCATAGCCATAGCAGCCATAGCCATAGCCATAGCCATAGCAGCCATAGCCATAACCAAAGCAGCCATAGCCACAGCCATAGCACCCATAGCCATAGCCATAGCAGCCATAGCCATAGCCATAGCAGCCAGAGCCAGAGCCACAGCAGCCGTAGACATAGCCATAGCCATAGCAGCCATAGCCATAACCAAAGCAGCCATAGCCACAGCCATAGCACCCATAGCCATAGCCATAGCAGCCATAGCCATAGCCATAGCAGCCATAGCCATACCCACAGCAGCCATAGCCATAGCCATAGCAGTCATAGCCATAGCCATAGCCATAGCAGCCATACCAATGGCCATAGTAGCCAAAGCCGTAGCCATAGCAGCCATAGCCATAGCCATATCCATAGCAGCCATAGCCATAGCCATAGCAGTCATGGCCATAGCCATAGACAAAGCAGCCATAGCCATAGCCACAGCCATAGCAGCCATAGCCATAGCCATAGCAGTTATAGCCATAGACATAGCCATAGCAGCCATAGCCATAGCCATAGCCATAGCAGAAATAGCCATAGCCATACCAGCCATAGCCATAGCCAAACCCATAGCAGCCATAGCCATAGCCATAGCAGTCATGGCCATAGCCATAGACAAAGCAGCCATAGCCATAGCCACAGCCATAGCAGCCATAGCCATAACCATAGCAGCCATAGCCATAGCCATAGCAGACATAACCACAGCCACAGCAGCCATAGCCATAGCCATAGCAGCCATAGCCATAGGCGTAGCAGCCAGAGCCAGAGCCACAGCAGCCGTAGACATAGCCATAGCCTTAGGGGCCATAGACATAACCATAGCCATAGCAGCCATAGAAATAGCCATAGCCGCCATAGCCATGGCCATAGTATCCAAAACCATAGCCATAGCAGCCATAGCCAAAGACATAGCCATAGCAGCCATATCCATAGCCATAGCCATAGCCATAGCAGCCATAGCCATAGCCATAGCAGACATAGCCATAGCCATAGCCATAGCAGCCGTATCCATAGCCATAGTAGCCATAGCCATAGCCATAGCAGCCATACCAATGGCCATAGTAGCCAAAGCCGTAGCCATAGCAGCCATAGCCATAGCCATATCCATAGCGGCCATAGCCATAGCCATAGCAGTCATAGCCATAGCCATAGCCATAGCAGCCATAGCCATAGCCATAGCCATAGCCATAGCAGCCATAGCCATAGCCATAGCAGCCATAGCCATAGACATAGCCATAGCCGCCAAAACCATAGCCATAGCAGTCATAGCCATAGCCATAGCCATAGCAGCCATAGCCATAGCCATAGCCATAGCCATAGCAGCCATAGCCATTGCCATAGCAGCCATAGCCATAGCCATAGCAGACATAGCCACAGCCATAGCAGCCATAGCCATAGCCATAGCTGCCATAGGCATAGCCATACCCATAGCAGCCATAGACATAGCCATAGCAGTCATAGCCACAGCCATAGCCATAGCAGCCATAGCCATAGCCATAGCAGCCATAGCCATAGCCATAGCAGCCATAGCAATAGCCATAGCAGCCATAACCACAGCCATAGCAGCCATAGACATAGCCATAGCAGCTATAGCCATAGCCATAGCCATAGCAGACATAGCCATAGCCATAGCAGCCACAGCCATAGCCATACCCATAGCAGCCATAGCCATAGCCATAGCCATACCCATAGCAGCCATAGCCATAGCCATAGCAGACATAACCACAGCCATAGCAGCCATAGCCATAGCCATAGCAGCCATAGCCATCGCCATAGCCTTAGCAGCAATAGCCATAGTCATAGCCATAGCCATAGCAGCTATAGCCATAGCCATAGCCATAGCAGCCACAGCCGTAGCCATAGCAGCCATAGCCATAGCCATAGCAGCCATAGTAGACATAGCCATAGCCATAGCAGCCATAGCCATAGCCATAGCAGCCATAGCCATAGTTATAGCAGCCAGAGCCAGAGCCACAGCAGCCGTAGACATAGCCATAGCCTTAGCAGCCATAGCCATAACCATAGCTATACCAGCCATAGCCATAGCAGCCATAGATATATCCATAGCAGCCAGAGCCAGAGCCACAGCAGCCGTAGACATAGCCATAGCTGCCATAGTCATAACCATAGCCATTGCAGCCATAGCCAAAGCCATAGCAGCCATAGCCATAGCAGCCGCAGCCATAGCCATAGCCATAGCAGCCATTGCCATAGCCATAGCAGCCATAACCACAGCCATAGCGGCCATAGCCATAGCCATAGCAGCCAGAGCCATAGCAGCCAGAGCCAGAGCCACAGCAGCCGTAGACATAGCCATAGCCTTAGCAGCCATAGACATAATCATAGCCATAGCAGCCATAGCCATAGCCACAGCAGCCACAGCCATGGCCATAGTAGCCAAAGCCATAGCCATGGCCATAGTAGCCAAAGCCATAGCCATTGCAGCCATAGCCATAGACATAACCATAGCCGCCAAAACCATAGCCGTAGCCATAGCCATAGCAGCCATAGCCATAGCCATAGACATAGCCACAGCAGCCAGAGGCAGAGCCACAGCAGCCGTAGACATAGCCATAGCCTTAGCAGCCGTAGACATAACCATAGCCATAGCAGCCATAGCCATAGCCATAGCAGCCATAGCCATAGCCATAGCAGCCATAGCCACAGTCATAGCAGCCATAGCCATAGCCATAGCCATAGCAGCCATAGATATAGCCATAGCAGCCATAGCCATAACCATACCCATAGCAGCCATAGCCATAGCCATAGCCATAGCAGCCATAGCCATATCCATAGCAGCCATAGCCATAGCCATAGCAGCCATAACCACAGCCACAGCAGCCATAGCCATAGCCATAGCAGCCATAGACATAGCCACAGCAGCCAGAGGCAGAGCCACAGCAGCCGTAGACATAGCCATAGCCTTAGCAGCCGTAGACATAACCATAGCCATAGCAGCCATAGCCATAGCCATAGCAGCCATAGCAATAGCCATAGCAGCCATAACCACAGCCATAGCAGCCATAGCCATAGCCATAGCAGCCATAGCCATAGCCATAGCAGCCAGAGCCAGAGCCACAGCAGCCGTAGATATAGCCATAGCCTTAGGGGCCATAGACATAACCATAGCCATAGCAGCCATAGAAATAGCCATAGCCGCCACAGCCATGGCCATTGTATCCAAAACCATAGCCATAGCAGCCATAGCCAAAGACATAGCCATAGCAGCCATAGCCATAGCCATAGCCATAGCCATAGAAGCCATAGCCATAGCCATAGCAGACATAGCCATAGCCATAGCCATAGCAGCCGTATCCATAGCCATAGTAGCCATAGCCATAGCCATAGCAGCCATAGTCGCCATAGCCATAACCATAGCAGCCATAGCCATAGCCATAGCAGACATAGCCATAGCCATAGCCATAGCAGCCGTATCCATAGCCATAGTAGCCATAGCCATAGCCATAGCAGCCATAGCCGCCATAGCCATAGCCATAGCAGCCATAGACATAGCCATAGCAGCCAGAGCCAGAGCCACAGCAGCCGTAGACATAGCCATAGCCTTGGCAGCCATAGACATACCCATGGCCATAGCAGCCATAGCCATAGCCATAGCAGCCATAGCCACAGCCATAGCAGCCGTAGCGATAGCCATAGCAGCCATAGGCATACCCATAGCAGCCGGAGCCAGAGCCACTGCAGCCGTAGACATAGCCATAGCCTTAGCAGCCGTAGCCATAGCCATAGCCATAGCAGCCATAGCCATAGGCATAGCATCCATAGCAATAGCCATAGCAGCCATAACCACAGCCATAGCAGCCATAGCCATAGCCATAGCAGCCATAGCCATAGCCATAGCAGTTATAGCCATAGACATAGCAGCCATAGCCATAGCCATAGCAGACATAGCCACAGCCATAGCAGCCATAGTCATAGCCATAGCTGCCATAGGCATAGCCATACCCATAGCAGCCATAGACATAGCCATAGCAGTCATAGCCATAGCCATAGCCATAACAGCCATAGCCATAGCCATAGCCATAGCAGCCATAGCCATAGCCATAGCAGCCATAGCAATAGCCATAGCAGCCATAACCACAGCCATAGCAGCCATAGCCATAGCCATAGCAGCCATAGCCATAGCCATAGCAGTTATAGCCATAGACATAGCCATAGCAGCCATAGCCATAGCCATAGCAGACATAGCCATAGCCATAGCAGCCATAGCCATAGCCAAACCCATAGCAGCCATAGCCATAGCCATAGCAGTCATGGCCATAGCCATAGACAAAGCAGCCATAGCCATAGCCACAGCCATAGCAGCCATAGCCATAACCATAGCAGCCATAGCCATAGCCATAGCAGACATAACCACAGCCACAGCAGCCATAGCCATAGCCATAGCAGCCATAGCCATAGCCATAGCAGCCAGAGCCAGAGCCACAGCAGCCGTAGACATAGCCATAGCCTTAGGGGCCATAGACATAACCATAGCCATAGCAGCCATAGAAATAGCCATAGCCGCCACAGCCATGGCCATTGTATCCAAAACCATAGCCATAGCAGCCATAGCCAAAGACATAGCCATAGCAGCCATAGCCATAGCCATAGCCATAGCCATAGCAGCCATAGCCATAGCCATAGCAGACATAGCCATAGCCATAGCCATAGCAGCCGTATCCATAGCCATAGTAGCCATAGCCATAGCCATAGCAGCCATAGTCGCCATAGCCATAACCATAGCAGCCATAGCCATAGCCATAGCAGACATAGCCATAGCCATAGCCATAGCAGCCGTATCGATAGCCATAGTAGCCATAGCCATAGCCATAGCAGCCATAGCCGCCATAGCCATAGCCATAGCAGCCATAGCCATAGCCATTGCAGCCATAGCCATAGCCATAGCAGCCATAGCCATAGCCATACCCATAGCAGCCATAGCCATAGCCATACCCATAGCAGCCATAGCCATAGCCATAGCAGTCATGGCCATAGCCATAGACAAAGCAACCATAGCCATAGCCACAGCCATAGCAGCCATAGCCATAACCATAGCAGCCATAGCCATAGCCATAGCAGACATAACCACAGCCATAGCAGCCATCGCCATAGCCATAGCAGCCATAGCCATCGCCATAGCCTTAGCAGCAATAGCCATAGTCATAGCCACAGCCATAGCAGCTATAGCCATAGCCATAGCCATAGCAGCCACAGCCGTAGCCATAGCAGCCATAGCCATAGCCATAGCAGCCATAGTAGACATAGCCATAGCCATAGCAGCCATAGCCATAGCCATAGCAGCCATAGCCATAGCTATAGCAGCCAGAGCCAGAACCACAGCAGCCGTAGACATAGCCATAGCCTTAGCAGCCATAGCCATAACCATAGCTATAGCAGCCATAGCCATAGCAGCCATAGACATATCCATAGCAGCCAGAGCCAGAGCCACAGCAGCCGTAGACATAGCCATAGCATCCATAGCCATAGCAGCCGTAGCCATAGCCATAGCTGCCATAGTCATAACCTTAGCCATTGCAGCCATAGCCATAGCCATAGCAGCCATAGCCGTAGCCATAGCAGCCATAGCCATAGTCATAGCAGCCATAGCCATAGTCATAGCAGCCATAGCGATAGCCATAGCAGCCATAGCCACAGCCATGGCGGACATAGCAGCCATAGCCGTAGCCATAGTCATAGTCACAGCAGCCATAGCGATAGCCATAGCAGCCATAGCCATAGTCATAGCAGCCATAGCCATAGCCACAGCCATATCAGCCATATCCATAGCCATAGCAGCCATAGCGATAGCCATAGCAGCCATAGCCATAGCCATAGCAGCCATAGCCATAGCCATAGCAGCCATAACCACAGCCATAGCGGCCATAGCCATAGCCATAGCAGCCAGAGTCATAGCAGCCAGAGCCAGAGCCACAGCAGCCGTAGACATAGCCATAGCCTTAGCAGCCATAGACATAATCATAGCCATAGCAGCCATAGCCATAGTCATAGCAGCCATAGCGATAGCCATAGCAGCCATAGCCACTGCCATGGCGGACATAGCAGCCATAGCCGTAGCCATAGTCATAGTCACAGCAGCCATAGCGATAGCCATAGCAGACATAGCCATAGTCATAGCAGCCATAGCCATAGCCACAGCCATATCAGCCATATCCATAGCCATAGCAGCCATAGCGATAGCCATAGCAGCCGTAGGCAGAGCCATAGCAGCCATAGCTATATCCATAGTAGACACACACATAGCCACAGCCATAGCAGCCATAATCATAGCCATAGCCATAGCAGCCAATGCCATAGCCATAGCCATAGCAGCTGTAGCCATTGCCAAAGCGGCCATAGCCATAGCCATAGCAGCCAGAGCCATAGCCACAGCAGCCATAGTCACAGCCATAGCAGCCATAGCCACAGCCATAGTCATAGTCACAGCAGCCATAGCGATAGCCATAGCAGACATAGCCATAGTCATAGCAGCCATAGCCATAGCCACAGCCATATCAGCCATATCCATAGCCATAGCAGCCATAGCGATAGCCATAGCAGCCGTAGGCAGAGCCATAGCAGCCATAGCTATATCCATAGTAGACACACACATAGCCACAGCCATAGCAGCCATAATCATAGCCATAGCCATAGCAGCCTTAGCCATAGCCATAGCCAGAGCAGCCATAGCCATAGCAGCCGCAGCCATAGCCACAGCCATAGCAGCCATAGCCATAACCATAGCAGCCATAGCCATAGCCATAGCAGCCATAGCAATAGCCATAGCAGCCAGAGCCATAGCCACAGCAGCCATAGTCACAGCCATAGCAGCCATAGCCACAGCCGTAGCAGCCATAGCCATAGCCATAGCAGCCATAACCATAGCCATAGCAGTCATACCGATAGCCATAGCAGCCGTAGGCAGAGCCATAGCAGCCATAGCTTTATCCATAGTAGACACACACATAGCCACAGGCATAGCAGCCATAATCATAGCCATAGCCATAGCAGCCAATGCCATAGCCATAGCCATAGCAGCTGTAGCCACTGCCAAAGCGGCCATAGCCATAGCCACAGCAGCCATAGCCATAGCCATAGCAGCCATAGCCATAACCATAGCAGCCATAGCCACAGCAGACATAACCACAGCCATAGCAGCCATAGCCACAGCCATAGCAGCCATAGCCATAGCCATAGCAGCCAGAGGCAGAGCCACAGCAGCTGTAGACATAGCCATAGCCTTAGGAGCCATAGACATAACCATAGCCATAGCAGCCATAGCCATAGCCATAGCCGCCACAGCCATGGCCATAGTATCCAAAACCATAGCCATAGCAGCCATAGCCAAAGACATAGCCATAGCAGCCATAGCCATAGCCATAGCCATAGCCATAGCAGACATAGCCATAGCCATAGCAGACATAGCCATAGCCATAGCTATAGCAGCCGTATCCATAGCCATAGTAGCCATAGCAATAGCCATAGCACCCATAGTCGCCATAGCCATAACCATAGCACCCATAGCCATAGCCATAGCAGACATAGCCATAGCCATAGCCATAGCAGCCGTATCCATAGACATAGTAGACATAGCCATAGCCATAGCAGCCATAGCCGCCATAGCTATATCCATAGCAGCCATAGTAGACACAGCCATAGCCATAGCAGCCATAGCCATAGTCATATCAGGCATAGCCGCAGCCATAGCAGCCATAGCCATAGCCATAGCAGCCATAACCACAGCCATAGCAGCCATAGCCATAGCCATAGCAGCCATAGCCATAGCCATAGCAGCCATAGCCATAGGCGTACCAGCCATAGCAGCCATAGCGATAGCCATAGCAGCCATAGGCATACTCATAGCAGCCGGAGCCAGAGCCACAGCAGCCGTAGGCATAGCCGTAGCCTTATAAGCCATAGCCATAACCATACCCATAGCAGCCATAGCCATTGCCATAGCAGCCATTGCAATGGCCATAGTAGCCAAAGCCGTAGCCATAGCAGCCATAGGCATAGCCATATCCATAGCAGCCATAGCCATAGCCATAGCAGTCATAGCCATAGCCATAGCCATAGCAGCCATAGCCATAGCCATAGCCATAGCAGCCATAGCCATAACCAAAGCAGCCATAGCCACAGCCATAGCACCCATAGCCATAGCCATAGCAGCCATAGCCATAGCCATAGCAGCCAGAGCCAGAGCCACAGCAGCCGTAGACATAGCCATAGCCATAGCAGCCATAGCCATAACCAAAGCAGCCATAGCCACAGCCATAGCACCCATAGCCATAGCCATAGCAGCCATAGCCATAGCCATAGCAGCCATAGCCATACCCACAGCAGCCATAGCCATAGCCATAGCAGTCATAGCCATAGCCATAGCCATAGCAGCCATACCAATGGCCATAGTAGCCAAAGCCGTAGCCATAGCAGCCATAGCCATAGCCATATCCATAGCAGCCATAGCCATAGCCATAGCAGTCATGGCCATAGCCATAGACAAAGCAGCCATAGCCATAGCCACAGCCATAGCAGCCATAGCCATAGCCATAGCAGTTATAGCCATAGACATAGCCATAGCAGCCATAGCCATAGCCATAGCCATAGCAGAAATAGCCATAGCCATACCAGCCATAGCCATAGCCAAACCCATAGCAGCCATAGCCATAGCCATAGCAGTCATGGCCATAGCCATAGACAAAGCAGCCATAGCCATAGCCACAGCCATAGCAGCCATAGCCATAACCATAGCAGCCATAGCCATAGCCATAGCAGACATAACCACAGCCACAGCAGCCATAGCCATAGCCATAGCAGCCATAGCCATAGGCGTAGCAGCCAGAGCCAGAGCCACAGCAGCCGTAGACATAGCCATAGCCTTAGGGGCCATAGACATAACCATAGCCATAGCAGCCATAGAAATAGCCATAGCCGCCATAGCCATGGCCATAGTATCCAAAACCATAGCCATAGCAGCCATAGCCAAAGACATAGCCATAGCAGCCATATCCATAGCCATAGCCATAGCCATAGCAGCCATAGCCATAGCCATAGCAGACATAGCCATAGCCATAGCCATAGCAGCCGTATCCATAGCCATAGTAGCCATAGCCATAGCCATAGCAGCCATACCAATGGCCATAGTAGCCAAAGCCGTAGCCATAGCAGCCATAGCCATAGCCATATCCATAGCGGCCATAGCCATAGCCATAGCAGTCATAGCCATAGCCATAGCCATAGCAGCCATAGCCATAGCCATAGCCATAGCCATAGCAGCCATAGCCATAGCCATAGCAGCCATAGCCATAGACATAGCCATAGCCGCCAAAACCATAGCCATAGCAGTCATAGCCATAGCCATAGCCATAGCAGCCATAGCCATAGCCATAGCCATAGCCATAGCAGCCATAGCCATTGCCATAGCAGCCATAGCCATAGCCATAGCAGACATAGCCACAGCCATAGCAGCCATAGCCATAGCCATAGCTGCCATAGGCATAGCCATACCCATAGCAGCCATAGACATAGCCATAGCAGTCATAGCCACAGCCATAGCCATAGCAGCCATAGCCATAGCCATAGCAGCCATAGCCATAGCCATAGCAGCCATAGCAATAGCCATAGCAGCCATAAGCACAGCCATAGCAGCCATAGACATAGCCATAGCAGCTATAGCCATAGCCATAGCCATAGCAGACATAGCCATAGCCATAGCAGCCACAGCCATAGCCATACCCATAGCAGCCATAGCCATAGCCATAGCCATACCCATAGCAGCCATAGCCATAGCCATAGCAGACATAACCACAGCCATAGCAGCCATAGCCATAGCCATAGCAGCCATAGCCATCGCCATAGCCTTAGCAGCAATAGCCATAGTCATAGCCATAGCCATAGCAGCTATAGCCATAGCCATAGCCATAGCAGCCACAGCCGTAGCCATAGCAGCCATAGCCATAGCCATAGCAGCCATAGTAGACATAGCCATAGCCATAGCAGCCATAGCCATAGCCATAGCAGCCATAGCCATAGTTATAGCAGCCAGAGCCAGAGCCACAGCAGCCGTAGACATAGCCATAGCCTTAGCAGCCATAGCCATAACCATAGCTATACCAGCCATAGCCATAGCAGCCATAGATATATCCATAGCAGCCAGAGCCAGAGCCACAGCAGCCGTAGACATAGCCATAGCTGCCATAGTCATAACCATAGCCATTGCAGCCATAGCCAAAGCCATAGCAGCCATAGCCATAGCAGCCGCAGCCATAGCCATAGCCATAGCAGCCATTGCCATAGCCATAGCAGCCATAACCACAGCCATAGCGGCCATAGCCATAGCCATAGCAGCCAGAGCCATAGCAGCCAGAGCCAGAGCCACAGCAGCCGTAGACATAGCCATAGCCTTAGCAGCCATAGACATAATCATAGCCATAGCAGCCATAGCCATAGCCACAGCAGCCACAGCCATGGCCATAGTAGCCAAAGCCATAGCCATGGCCATAGTAGCCAAAGCCATAGCCATTGCAGCCATAGCCATAGACATAACCATAGCCGCCAAAACCATAGCCGTAGCCATAGCCATAGCAGCCATAGCCATAGCCATAGACATAGCCACAGCAGCCAGAGGCAGAGCCACAGCAGCCGTAGACATAGCCATAGCCTTAGCAGCCGTAGACATAACCATAGCCATAGCAGCCATAGCCATAGCCATAGCAGCCATAGCCATAGCCATAGCAGCCATAGCCACAATCATAGCAGCCATAGCCATAGCCATAGCCATAGCAGCCATAGATATAGCCATAGCAGCCATAGCCATAACCATACCCATAGCAGCCATAGCCATAGCCATAGCCATAGCAGCCATAGCCATATCCATAGCAGCCATAGCCATAGCCATAGCAGCCATAACCACAGCCACAGCAGCCATAGCCATAGCCATAGCAGCCATAGACATAGCCACAGCAGCCAGAGGCAGAGCCACAGCAGCCGTAGACATAGCCATAGCCTTAGCAGCCGTAGACATAACCATAGCCATAGCAGCCATAGCCATAGCCATAGCAGCCATATCCATGGACATAGTAGCCAAAGCCATAGCCATAGCAGCCATAGCCATAGACATAGCCATAGCAGCCATAGCCGTAGCCATAGCCATAGCCATAGCAGTCATAGCCATAGCCATAGCTGCCATAGTCATAACCATAGCCATAGAAGCCATAGCCATAGCCATAGCAGCCTTAGCCGTAGCAGCCGCAGCCATAGCCACAGCCATAGCAGCCATAGCCATAACCATAGCAGCCATAGCCATAGCAGACATAACCACAGCCATAGCAGCCATAGCCACAGCCATAGCAGCCATAGCCATAGCCATAGCAGCCAGAGGCAGAGCCACAGCAGCCGTAGACATAGCCATAGCCTTAGGAGCCATAGACATAACCATAGCCATAGCAGCCATAGCCATAGCCATGGCCGCCACAGCCATGGCCATAGTATCCAAAACCATAGCCTTAGCAGCCATAGCCAAAGACATAGCCATAGCAGCCATAGCCATAGCCATAGCCATAGCCATAGCAGCCATAGCCATAGCCATAGCAGACATAGCCATAGCCATAGCCATAGCAGCCGTATCCATAGCCATAGTAGCCATAGCAATAGCCATAGCACCCATAGTCGCCATAGCCATAACCATAGCAGCCATAGCCATAGCCATAGCAGACATAGCCATAGCCATAGCCATAGCAGCCGTATCCATAGACATAGTAGCCATAGCCATAGCCATAGCAGCCATAGCCGCCATAGCTATAGACATAGCAGCCATAGTAGACACAGCCATAGCCATAGCAGCCATAGCCATAGGCGTAGCAGCCATAGCAGCCATAGCGATAGCCATAGCAGCCATAGGCATACTCATAGCAGCCGGAGCCAGAGCCACAGCAGCCGTAGGCATAGCCATAGCCTTAGCAGCCATAGCCATAACCATACCCATAGCAGCCATAGCCATAGCCATAGCAGCCATTGCAATGGTCATAGTAGCCAAAGCCGTAGCCATAGCAGCCATAGGCATAGCCATATCCATAGCAGCCATAGCCATAGCCATAGCAGTCATAGTCATAGCCATAGAAATTGCAGCCATAGCCATAGCCATAGCCATAGCAGCCATAGCCATAACCAAAGCAGCCATAGCCACAGCCATAGCACCCATAGCCATAGCCATAGCAGCCATAGCCATAGCCATAGCAGCCAGAGCCAGAGCCACAGCAGCCGTAGACATAGCCATAGCCATAGCAGCCATAGCCATAACCAAAGCAGCCATAGCCACAGCCATAGCACCCATAGCCATAGCCATAGCAGCCATAGCCATAGCCATAGCAGCCATAGCCATACCCACAGCAGCCATAGCCGTAGCCATAGCAGTCATAGCCATAGCCATAGCCATAGCAGCCATACCAATGGCCGTAGTAGCCAAAGCCGTAGCCATAGCAGCCATAGCCATAGCCATATCCATAGCGGCCATAGCCATAGCCATAGCAGTCATAGCCATAGCCATAGCCACAGCAGCCATGGCCATAGCCATAGCCATAGCAGCCATAGCCATAGCCATAGCAGCCATAGCCATAGCCATAGTAGACATAGCCACAGCCATAGCAGTCATAGCCATAGCCATAGCTGCCATAGGGATAGCCATACCCATAGCAGCCATAGACATAGCCATAGCAGTCATAGCCATAGCCATAGCCATAGCAGCCATAGCCATAGCCATAGCCATAGCAGCCATAGCCATAGCCATAGCAGCCATAGCAATAGCCATAGCAGCCATAACCACAGCCATAGCAGCCCTAGCCATAGCCATAGCAGCCATAGCCATAGCCATAGCAGTTATAGCCATAGACATAGCCATAGCAGCCATAGCCATAGCCATAGCCATAGCAGACATAGCCATAGCCATAGCCAAACCCATAGCAGCCATAGCCATAGCCATAGCAGTCATGGCCATAGCCATAGACAAAGCAGCCAAAGCCATAGCCACAGAAATAGCAGCCATAGCCATAACCATAGCAGCCATAGCCATAGCCATAGCAGACATAACCACAGCCACAGCAGCCATAGCCATAGCCGTAGCAGCCATAGCCATAGCCATAGCAGCCAGAGCCAGAGTCACAGCAGCCGTAGACATAGCCATAGCCTTAGGGGCCATAGACATAACCATAGCCAGAGCAGCCATAGAAATAGCCATAGCCGCCACAGCCATGGCCATTGTATCCAAAACCATAGCCATAGCAGCCATAGCCAAAGACATAGCCATAGCAGCCATAGCCATAGCCATAGCCATAGCCATAGCAGCCATAGCCATAGCCATAGCAGACATAGCCATAGCCATAGCCATAGCAGCCGTATCCATAGCCATAGTAGCCATAGCCATAGCCATAGCAGCCATAGTCGCCATAGCCATAACCATAGCAGCCATAGCCATAGCCATAGCAGACATAGCCATAGCCATAGCCATAGCAGCCGTATCCATAGCCATAGTAGCCATAGCCATAGCCATAGCAGCCATAGCCGCCATAGCCATAGCCATAGCAGCCATAGCCATAGCCATTGCAGCCATAGCCATAGCCATAGCAGCCGTAGGCAGAGCCATAGCAGCCATAGCTATATCCATAGTAGACACACACATAGCCACAGACATAGCAGCCATAGTCACAGCCATTGCAGCCATAGCCACAGCCGTAGCAGCCATAGCCATAGCCATAGCAGCCATAACCATAGCCATAGCAGCCATAGCGATAGCCATAGCAGCCGTAGGCAGAGCCATAGCAGCCATAGCTATATCCATAGTAGACACACACATAGCCACAGGCATAGCAGCCATAATCATAGCCATAGCCATAGCAGCCAATGCCATAGCCATAGCCATAGCAGCTGTAGCCACTGCCAAAGCGGCCATAGCCATAGCCACAGCAGCCTTAGCCAAAGCCATAGCCACAGCAGCCATAGCCATAGCAGCCGCAGCCATAGCCACAGCCATAGCAGCCATAGCCATAACCATAGCAGCCATAGCCATAGCAGACATAACCACAGCCATAGCAGCCATAGCCACAGCCATAGCAGCCATAGCCATAGCCATAGCAGCCAGAGGCAGAGCCACAGCATCCGTAGACATAGCCATAGCCTTAGGAGCCATAGACATAACCATAGCCATAGCAGCCATAGCCATAGCCATAGCCGTCACAGCCATGGCCATAGTATCCAAAACCATAGCCATAGCAGCCATAGCCAAAGACATAGCCATAGCAGCCATAGCCATAGCCATAGCAGCCAGAGCCAGAGCCACAGCAGCCGTAGACATAGCCGTAGCCATAGCAGCCATAGCCATAACCAAAGCAGCCTTAGCCACAGCCATAGCACCCATAGCCATAGCCATAGCAGCCATAGCCATAGCCATAGCAGCCATAGCCATACCCACAGCAGCCATAGCCATAGCCATAGCAGTCATAGCCATAGCCATAGCCATAGCAGCCATACCAATGGCCATAGTAGCCAAAGCCGTAGCCATAGCAGCCATAGCCATAGCCATATCCATAGCGGCCATAGCCATAGCCATAGCAGTCATAGCCATAGCCATAGCCATAGCAGCCATGGCCATAGCCATAGCCATAGCAGCCATAGCCATAGCCATAGCAGCCATAGCCATAGCCATAGCAGACATAGCCACAGCCATAGCAGCCGTAGCCATAGCCATAGCTGCCATAGGCATAGCCATACCCATAGCAGCCATAGCCATAGCCATAGCAGACATAACCACAGCCACAGCAGCCATAGCCATAGCCATAGCAGCCATAGCCATAGCCACAGCAGCCAGAGCCAGAGCCACAGCAGCCGTAGACATAGCCATAGCCTTAGGGGCCATAGACATAACCATAGCCATAGCAGCCATAGAAATAGCCATAGCCGCCACAGCCATGGCCATTGTATCCAAAACCATAGCCATAGCAGCCATAGCCAAAGACATAGCCATAGCAGCCATGGCCATAGCCATAGCCATAGCAGCCATAGCCATAGCCATAGCAGCCATAGCCATAGCCATAGCAGCCATAGCCATAGCCATAGCAGCCATAGCCATAGACATAGCCATAGCCGCCAAAACCATAGCCATAGCAGTCATAGCCATAGCCATAGCCATAGCAGCCATAGCCATAGCCATAGCCATAGCCATAGCAGCCATAGCCATTGCCATAGCAGCCATAGCCATAGCCATAGCAGACATAGCCACAGCCATAGCAGCCATAGCCATAGCCATAGCTGCCATAGGCATAGCCATACCCATAGCAGCCATAGACATAGCCATAGCAGTCATAGCCACAGCCATAGCCATAGCAGCCATAGCCATAGCCATAGCAGCCATAGCCATAGCCATAGCAGCCATAGCAATAGCCATAGCAGCCATAACCACAGCCATAGCAGCCATAGCCACAGCCATAGCAGCCATAGCCATAGCCATAGCAGCCAGAGGCAGAGCCACAGCATCCGTAGACATAGCCATAGCCTTAGGAGCCATAGACATAACCATAGCCATAGCAGCCATAGCCATAGCCATAGCCGTCACAGCCATGGCCATAGTATCCAAAACCATAGCCATAGCAGCCATAGCCAAAGACATAGCCATAGCAGCCATAGCCATAGCCATAGCAGCCAGAGCCAGAGCCACAGCAGCCGTAGACATAGCCGTAGCCATAGCAGCCATAGCCATAACCAAAGCAGCCTTAGCCACAGCCATAGCCCCCATAGCCATAGCCATAGCAGCCATAGCCATAGCCATAGCAGCCATAGCCATACCCACAGCAGCCATAGCCATAGCCATAGCAGTCATAGCCATAGCCATAGCCATAGCAGCCATACCAATGGCCATAGTAGCCAAAGCCGTAGCCATAGCAGCCATAGCCATAGCCATATCCATAGCGGCCATAGCCATAGCCATAGCAGTCATAGCCATAGCCATAGCCATAGCAGCCATGGCCATAGCCATAGCCATAGCAGCCATAGCCATAGCCATAGCAGCCATAGCCATAGCCATAGCAGACATAGCCACAGCCATAGCAGCCGTAGCCATAGCCATAGCTGCCATAGGCATAGCCATACCCATAGCAGCCATAGCCATAGCCATAGCAGACATAACCACAGCCACAGCAGCCATAGCCATAGCCATAGCAGCCATAGCCATAGCCACAGCAGCCAGAGCCAGAGCCACAGCAGCCGTAGACATAGCCATAGCCTTAGGGGCCATAGACATAACCATAGCCATAGCAGCCATAGAAATAGCCATAGCCGCCACAGCCATGGCCATTGTATCCAAAACCATAGCCATAGCAGCCATAGCCAAAGACATAGCCATAGCAGCCATGGCCATAGCCATAGCCATAGCAGCCATAGCCATAGCCATAGCAGCCATAGCCATAGCCATAGCAGCCATAGCCATAGCCATAGCAGCCATAGCCATAGACATAGCCATAGCCGCCAAAACCATAGCCATAGCAGTCATAGCCATAGCCATAGCCATAGCAGCCATAGCCATAGCCATAGCCATAGCCATAGCAGCCATAGCCATTGCCATAGCAGCCATAGCCATAGCCATAGCAGACATAGCCACAGCCATAGCAGCCATAGCCATAGCCATAGCTGCCATAGGCATAGCCATACCCATAGCAGCCATAGACATAGCCATAGCAGTCATAGCCACAGCCATAGCCATAGCAGCCATAGCCATAGCCATAGCAGCCATAGCCATAGCCATAGCAGCCATAGCAATAGCCATAGCAGCCATAACCACAGCCATAGCAGCCATAGACATAGCCATAGCAGCTATAGCCATAGCCATAGCCATAGCAGACATAGCCATAGCCATAGCAGCCACAGCCATAGCCATACCCATAGCAGCCATAGCCATAGCCATAGCCATACCCATAGCAGCCATAGCCATAGCCATAGCAGACATAACCACAGCCATAGCAGCCATAGCCATAGCCATAGCAGCCATAGCCATCGCCATAGCCTTAGCAGCAATAGCCATAGTCATAGCCATAGCCATAGCAGCTATAGCCATAGCCATAGCCATAGCAGCCACAGCCGTAGCCATAGCAGCCATAGCCATAGCCATAGCAGCCATAGTAGACATAGCCATAGCCATAGCAGCCATAGCAATAGCCATAGCAGCCATAGCCATAGTTATAGCAGCCAGAGCCAGAGCCACAGCAGCCGTAGACATAGCCATAGCCTTAGCAGCCATAGCCATAACCATAGCTATACCAGCCATAGCCATAGCAGCCATAGATATATCCATAGCAGCCAGAGCCAGAGCCACAGCAGCCGTAGACATAGCCATAGCTGTCATAGTCATAACCATAGCCATTGCAGCCATAGCCAAAGCCATAGCAGCCATAGCCATAGCAGCCGCAGCCATAGCCATAGCCATAGCAGCCATTGCCATAGCCATAGCAGCCATAACCACAGCCATAGCGGCCATAGCCATAGCCATAGCAGCCAGAGCCATAGCAGCCAGAGCCAGAGCCACAGCAGCCGTAGACATAGCCATAGCCTTAGCAGCCATAGACATAATCATAGCCATAGCAGCCATAGCCATAGCCACAGCAGCCACAGCCATGGCCATAGTAGCCAAAGCCATAGCCATGGCCATAGTAGCCAAAGCCATAGCCATTGCAGCCATAGCCATAGACATAACCATAGCCGCCAAAACCATAGCCGTAGCCATAGCCATAGCAGCCATAGCCATAGCCATAGACATAGCCACAGCAGCCAGAGGCAGAGCCACAGCAGCCGTAGACATAGCCATAGCCTTAGCAGCCGTAGACATAACCATAGCCATAGCAGCCATAGCCATAGCCATAGCAGCCATAGCCATAGCCATAGCAGCCATAGCCACAGTCATAGCAGCCATAGCCATAGCCATAGCCATAGCAGCCATAGATATAGCCATAGCAGCCATAGCCATAACCATACCCATAGCAGCCATAGCCATAGCCATAGCCATAGCAGCCATAGCCATATCCATAGCAGCCATAGCCATAGCCATAGCAGCCATAACCACAGCCACAGCAGCCATAGCCATAGCCATAGCAGCCATAGACATAGCCACAGCAGCCAGAGGCAGAGCCACAGCAGCCGTAGACATAGCCATAGCCTTAGCAGCCGTAGACATAACCATAGCCATAGCAGCCATAGCCATAGCCATAGCAGCCATATCCATGGACATAGTAGCCAAAGCCATAGCCATAGCAGCCATAGCCATAGACATAGCCATAGCAGCCATAGCCGTAGCCATAGCCATAGCCATAGCAGTCATAGCCATAGCCATAGCTGCCATAGTCATAACCATAGCCATAGAAGCCATAGCCATAGCCATAGCAGCCTTAGCCGTAGCAGCCGCAGCCATAGCCACAGCCATAGCAGCCATAGCCATAACCATAGCAGCCATAGCCATAGCAGACATAACCACAGCCATAGCAGCCATAGCCACAGCCACAGCAGCCATAGCCATAGCCATAGCAGCCAGAGGCAGAGCCACAGCAGCCGTAGACATAGCCATAGCCTTAGGAGCCATAGACATAACCATAGCCATAGCAGCCATAGCCATAGCCATGGCCGCCACAGCCATGGCCATAGTATCCAAAAACCATAGCCTTAGCAGCCATAGCCAAAGACATAGCCATAGCAGCCATAGCCATAGCCATAGCCATAGCCATAGCAGCCATAGCCATAGCCATAGCAGACATAGCCATAGCCATAGCCATAGCAGCCGTATCCATAGCCATAGTAGCCATAGCAATAGCCATAGCACCCATAGTCGCCATAGCCATAACCATAGCAGCCATAGCCATAGCCATAGCAGACATAGCCATAGCCATAGCCATAGCAGCCGTATCCATAGACATAGTAGCCATAGCCATAGCCATAGCAGCCATAGCCGCCATAGCTATAGACATAGCAGCCATAGTAGACACAGCCATAGCCATAGCAGCCATAGCCATAGTCATATCAGGCATAGCCGCAGCCATAGCAGCCATAGCCATAGCCATAGCAGCCATAACCACAGCCATAGCAGCCATAGCCATAGCCATAGCAGCCATAGCCATAGCCATAGCAGCCATAGCCATAGGCGTAGCAGCCATAGCAGCCATAGCGATAGCCATAGCAGCCATAGGCATACTCATAGCAGCCGGAGCCAGAGCCACAGCAGCCGTAGGCATAGCCATAGCCTTAGCAGCCATAGCCATAACCATACCCATAGCAGCCATAGCCATAGCCATAGCAGCCATTGCAATGGTCATAGTAGCCAAAGCCGTAGCCATAGCAGCCATAGGCATAGCCATATCCATAGCAGCCATAGCCATAGCCATAGCAGTCATAGTCATAGCCATAGAAATTGCAGCCATAGCCATAGCCATAGCCATAGCAGCCATAGCCATAACCAAAGCAGCCATAGCCACAGCCATAGCACCCATAGCCATAGCCATAGCAGCCATAGCCATAGCCATAGCAGCCAGAGCCAGAGCCACAGCAGCCGTAGACATAGCCATAGCCATAGCAGCCATAGCCATAACCAAAGCAGCCATAGCCACAGCCATAGCACCCATAGCCATAGCCATAGCAGCCATAGCCATAGCCATAGCAGCCATAGCCATACCCACAGCAGCCATAGCCATAGCCATAGCAGTCATAGCCATAGCCATAGCCATAGCAGCCATACCAATGGCCGTAGTAGCCAAAGCCGTAGCCATAGCAGCCATAGCCATAGCCATATCCATAGCGGCCATAGCCATAGCCATAGCAGTCATAGCCATAGCCATAGCCACAGCAGCCATGGCCATAGCCATAGCCATAGCAGCCATAGCCATAGCCATAGCAGCCATAGCCATAGCCATAGTAGACATAGCCACAGCCATAGCCATAGTAGACATAGCCACAGCCATAGCAGTCATAGCCATAGCCATAGCTGCCATAGGGATAGCCATACCCATAGCAGCCATAGACATAGCCATAGCAGTCATAGCCATAGCCATAGCCATAGCAGCCATAGCCATAGCCATAGCCATAGCAGCCATAGCCATAGCCATAGCAGCCATAGCAATAGCCATAGCAGCCATAACCACAGCCATAGCAGCCCTAGCCATAGCCATAGCAGCCATAGCCATAGCCATAGCAGTTATAGCCATAGACATAGCCATAGCAGCCATAGCCATAGCCATAGCCATAGCAGACATAGCCATAGCCATAGCCAAACCCATAGCAGCCATAGCCATAGCCATAGCAGTCATGGCCATAGCCATAGACAAAGCAGCCATAGCCATAGCCACAGAAATAGCAGCCATAGCCATAACCATAGCAGCCATAGCCATAGCCATAGCAGACATAACCACAGCCACAGCAGCCATAGCCATAGCCGTAGCAGCCATAGCCATAGCCATAGCAGCCAGAGCCAGAGCCACAGCAGCCGTAGACATAGCCATAGCCTTAGGGGCCATAGACATAACCATAGCCAGAGCAGCCATAGAAATAGCCATAGCCGCCACAGCCATGGCCATTGTATCCAAAACCATAGCCATAGCAGCCATAGCCAAAGACATAGCCATAGCAGCCATAGCCATAGCCATAGCCATAGCCATAGCAGCCATAGCCATAGCCATAGCAGACATAGCCATAGCCATAGCCATAGCAGCCGTATCCATAGCCATAGTAGCCATAGCCATAGCCATAGCAGCCATAGTCGCCATAGCCATAACCATAGCAGCCATAGCCATAGCCATAGCAGACATAGCCATAGCCATAGCCATAGCAGCCGTATCCATAGCCATAGTAGCCATAGCCATAGCCATAGCAGCCATAGCCGCCATAGCCATAGCCATAGCAGCCATAGCCATAGCCATTGCAGCCATAGCCATAGCCATAGCAGCCGTAGGCAGAGCCATAGCAGCCATAGCTATATCCATAGTAGACACACACATAGCCACAGACATAGCAGCCATAGTCACAGCCATTGCAGCCATTGCCACAGCCGTAGCAGCCATAGCCATAGCCATAGCAGCCATAACCATAGCCATAGCAGCCATAGCGATAGCCATAGCAGCCGTAGGCAGAGCCATAGCAGCCATAGCTATATCCATAGTAGACACACACATAGCCACAGGCATAGCAGCCATAATCATAGCCATAGCCATAGCAGCCAATGCCATAGCCATAGCCATAGCAGCTGTAGCCACTGCCAAAGCGGCCATAGCCATAGCCACAGCAGCCTTAGCCATAGCCATAGCCACAGCAGCCATAGCCATAGCAGCCGCAGCCATAGCCACAGCCATAGCAGCCATAGCCATAACCATAGCAGCCATAGCCATAGCAGACATAACCACAGCCATAGCAGCCATAGCCACAGCCATAGCAGCCATAGCCATAGCCATAGCAGCCAGAGGCAGAGCCACAGCAGCCGTAGACATAGCCATAGCCTTAGGAGCCATAGACATAACCATAGCCATAGCAGCCATAGCCTTAGCCATAGCCGTCACAGCCATGGCCATAGTATCCAAAACCATAGCCATAGCAGCCATAGCCAAAGACATAGCCATAGCAGCCATAGCCATAGCCATAGCAGCCAGAGCCAGAGCCACAGCAGCCGTAGACATAGCCGTAGCCATAGCAGCCATAGCCATAACCAAAGCAGCCTTAGCCACAGCCATAGCACCCATAGCCATAGCCATAGCAGCCATAGCCATAGCCATAGCAGCCATAGCCATACCCACAGCAGCCATAGCCATAGCCATAGCAGTCATAGCCATAGCCATAGCCATAGCAGCCATACCAATGGCCATAGTAGCCAAAGCCGTAGCCATAGCCTTAGCAGCCATAGCCATAGCCATAGCAGCCATAGCCATAGCCATAGCAGACATAGCCACAGCCATAGCAGCCATAGCCATAGCCATAGCTGCCATAGGCATAGCCATACCCATAGCAGCCATAGCCATAGCCATAGCAGACATAGCCATAGCCATAGCAGTCATGGCCATAGCCATAGACAAAGCAACCATAGCCATAGCCACAGCCATAGCAGCCATAGCCATAACCATAGCAGCCATAGCCATAGCCGTAGCAGACATAACCACAGCCATAGCAGCTATAGCCATAGCCATAGCAGCCATAGCCATCGCCATAGCCTTAGCAGCAATAGCCATAGTCATAGCCATAGGCATAGGAGCTATAGCCATAGCCATAGCCATAGCAGCCATTGCCATAGCCATAGCAGCCATAACCACAGCCATAGCGGCCATAGCCATAGCCATAGCAGCCAGAGCCATAGCAGCCAGAGCCAGAGCCACAGCAGCCGTAGACATAGCCATAACCTTAGCAGCCATAGACATAATCATAGCCATAGCAGCCATAGCCATAGCCACAGCAGCCACAGCCATGGCCATAGTAGCCAAAGTCATAGCCATGGCCATAGTAGCCAAAGCCATAGCCATTGCAGCCATAGCCATAGACATAGCCATAGCCGCCAAAACCATAGCCGTAGCCATAGCCATAGCAGCCATAGCCATAGCCATAGCAGCCATACCAATGGCCATAGTAGCCAAAGCCGTAGCCATAGCAGCCATAGCCATAGCCATAGCCATAGCAGACATAGCCATAGCCATAGCCATAGCAGCCGTATCCATAGCCATAGTAGCCATAGCCATAGCCATAGCAGCCATAGCCGCCATAGCCATAGCCATAGCAGCCATAGCCATAGCCATAGCAGACATAGCCACAGCCATAGCAGCCATAGCCATAGCCATAGCTGCCATAGGCATAGCCACACCCATAGCAGCCATAGACATAGCCATAGCAGTCATAGCCACAGCCATAGCCATAGCAGCCATAGCCATAGCCATAGCAGCCATAGCCATAGCCATAGCAGCCATAGCAATAGCCATAGCAGCCATAACCACAGCCATAGCAGCCATAGCCATAGCCATAGCAGCCATAGCCATAGCCATAGCAGTCATAGCCATAGACATAGCCATAGCAGCTATAGCCATAGCCATAGCCATAGCAGACATAGCCATAGCCATAGCAGCCATAGCCATAGCCATACCCATAGCAGCCATAGCCATAGCCATAGCAATCATGGCCATAGCCAGAGACAAAGCAGCCATAGCCATAGCCACAGCCATAGCAGCCATAGCCATAACCATAGCAGCCATAGCCATAGCCATAGCAGACATAACCACAGCCATAGCAGCCATAGCCATAGCCATAGCAGCCATAGCCATCGCCATAGCCTTAGCAGCAATAGCCATAGTCATAGCCATAGCCATAGCAGCTATAGCCATAGCCATAGCCATAGCAGCCACAGCCGTAGCCATAGCAGCCATAGCCATAGCCATAGCAGCCATAGTAGCCAAAGCCATAGCCATTGCAGCCATAGCCATAGACATAACCATAGCCGCCAAAACCATAGCCGTAGCCATAGCCATAGCAGCCATAGCCGTAGCCATAGCAGCAATAGCCATAGCCATAGCAGCCATAGCCATAGTCATAGCAGCCATAGCGATAGCCATAGCAGCCATAGCCACAGCCATGGCGGACATAGCAGCCATAGCCGTAGCCATAGCCATAGTCACAGCAGCCATAGCGATAGCCATAGCAGCCATAGCCATAGTCATAGCAGCCATAGCCATAGCCACAGCCATATCAGCCATATCCATAGCCATAGCTGCCATAGCGATAGCCATAGCAGCCGTAGGCAGAGCCATAGCAGCCATAGCTATATCCATAGTAGACACACACATAGCCACAGCCATAGCAGCCATAATCATAGCCATAGCCATAGCAGCCAATGCCATAGCCATAGCCATAGCAGCTGTAGCCATTGCCAAGGCGGCCATAGCCATAGCAACAGCAGCCTTAGCCATAGCCATAGCCAGAGCAGCCATAGCCATAGCAGCCGCAGCCGTAGCCACAGCCATAGCAGCCATAGCCATAACCATAGCAGCCATAGCCATAGCCATAGCAGACATAACCACAGCCATAGCAGCCATAGCCATAGCCATAGCAGCCATAGCCATAGCCATAGCAGCCATAGCCATAGCCATAGCAGCCAGAGCCAGAGCCACAGCAGCCGTAGTCATAGCCATAGCCTTAGCAGCCATACACAGAACCATAGCCATAGCAGCCATAGCCATAGCCATAGCAGCCATAGTCACAGCCATAGCAGCCATAGCAGCCATAGCCACAGCCGTAGCAGCCATAGCCATAGCCATAGCAGCCATAACCATAGCCATAGCAGCCATAGCGGTAGCCATAGCAGCCGTAGGCAGAGCCATAGCAGCCATAGCTATATCCATAGTAGACACACACATAGCCACAGGCATAGCAGCCATAATCATAGCCATAGCCATAGCAGCCAATGCCATAGCCATAGCCATAGCAGCTGTAGCCACTGCCAAAGCGGCCATAGCCATAGCCACAGCAGCCTTAGCCATAGCCATAGCCACAGCAGCCTTAGCCATCGCCATAGCCACAGCAGCCATAGCCATAGCAGCCGCAGCCATAGCCACAGCCATAGCAGCCATAGCCATAACCATAGCAGCCATAGCCATAGCAGACATAACCACAGCCATAGCAGCCATAGCCACAGCCATAGCAGCCATAGCCATAGCCATAGCAGCCAGAGGCAGAGCCACAGCAGCCGTAGACATAGCAGCCGCAGCCATAGCCATAGCCATAGCAGCCATTGCCATAGCCATTGCAGCCATAACCACAGCCATAGCAGCCATAGCCATAGCCATAGCAGCCATAGGCATATCCATAGCAGCGGGAGCCAGAGCCGCAGCAGCCGTAGACATAGCCATATCCTTAGCAGCCATAGACATAACCATAGCCATAGCAGCCATAGCCATAGACATAGACATAGCCATAGCAGCCATAGCCATAGCCGTAGCAGCCATAGCCATAGCCATAGCAGCCGTAGCAGCCATAGCGATAGCCATAGCAGCCATAGGCATACCCATAGCAGCCGGAGCCAGAGCCACAGCAGCCGTAGACATAGCCATAGCCTTAGCATTCATAGCCATAACCATAGCCATAGCAGCCATAACCATAGCCATAGCAGCCATAGCGATAGCCATAGCAGCCATAGCCATAGCCATAGCCATAACAGCCATAGCCATAGCAGCCATAGCCATAGCCATAGCCATAGCCGTAGCCGTAGCAGCCATAGCCATAGCCTTAGCAGCCATAGCCATAGCCATAGCAGCCATAGCCATAGCCAGAGCAGTCATAGCCACAGCCATAGCAGTCATAGCCATAGCCATAGCAGCCATAGGCATAGCCATACCCATAGCAGCCATAGCCATAGCCATAGCAGTCATAGCCATAGCCATAGCCATAGCAGCCATAGCCATAGCCATAGCCATAGCAGCCATAGCCATAGCCATAGCTGCCATAGACATAGCCATACCCATAGCAGCCATAGCCATAGCCATAGCCGTCATAGCCATAGCCACAGCCATAGCAGCCATAGCCATAGCCATAGCCATAGCAGCCATAGCCATAGCCATAGCAGCCATAGCAATAGCCATAGCAGCCATAACCACAGCCATAGCAGCCATAGCCATAGCCATAGCAGCCATAGCCATAGCCATAGCAGCCAGAGCCAGAGCCACAGCAGCCGTAGACGTAGCCATAGCCTTGGCAGCCATAGACATAACCATGGCCATAGCCGCCATAGCCATAGCCATAGCAGCCATAGCCATAGCCATAGCAGCCGTAGCGATAGCCATAGCAGCCATAGGCATACCCATAGCAGCCGGAGCCAGAACCACTGCAGCCGTAGACATAGCCATAGCCTTAGCAGCCATAGCCATAGCCATAGCCATAGCAGCCATAGCCATAGCCATAGCAGCCATACCAATGGCCATAGTAGCCAAAGCCGTAGCCATAGCAGCCATAGCCATAGCCATATCCATAGCGGCCATAGCCATAGCCATAGCAGTCATAGCCATAGCCATAGCCATAGCAGCCATGGCCATAGCCATAGCCATAGCAGCCATAGCCATAGCCATAGCAGCCATAGCCATAGCCATAGCAGACATAGCCACAGCCATAGCAGCCATAGCCATAGCCATAGCTGCCATAGGCATAGCCATACCCATAGCAGCCATTGACATAGCCATAGCAGTCATAGCCATAGCCATAGCCATAACAGCCATAGCCATAGCCATAGCCATAGCAGCCATAGCCATAGCCATAGCAGCCATAGCAATAGCCATAGCAGCCATAACCACAGCCATAGCAGCCATAGCCATAGCCATAGCAGCCATAGTCATAGCCACAGCCACAGCAGCCATAGCCATAACCGTAGCAGCCATAGCCATAGCCATAGCAGACATAACCACAGCCACAGCAGCTATAGCCATAGCCATAGCAGCCATAGCCGTAACCATAGCTATAGTAGCCATAGCCATAGCAGCCATAGCCATATCCATAGCAGCCAGAGCCAGAGCCACAGCAGCCGTAGACATAGCCATAGCAGCCATAGCCATAGCCATAGCAGCCATAGCCATAGCCATAGCTGACATAGTCATAACCATAGCCATAGCAGCCATAGCCATAGCCATAGCAGCCATAGTCGTAGCCATAGCAGCCATAGCCATAGCCATTGCAGCCATAGCCATAGCCATAGCAGCCATAGCGATAGCCGTAGCAGCCGTAGGCATAGCCATAGCAGCCATAGCTATATCCATAGCAGACACACACATAGGCACAGCCATAGCAGCCATAATCATAGCCATAGCCATAGCAGCCATAGCCATGGCCATAGTAGCCAAAGCCATAGCCATAGCAGCCATATCCGTAGACATAGCCATAGCAGCCATAGCCATAGCCACAGCCATAGCCATTGCCATAGCAGCCATAGCCATAGCCATAGCAGCCATAGCCATAGGCATAGCAGCCATAGCCATAGCCATAGCAGCCATAGCCATAGCCATAGCAGTCATAGCTATAGCCATAGCCATAGCAGCCATAGCCATAGCCATAGCCATAGCAGCCACAGCCATAGCCATAGCAGCCATAGCCATAGCCATACCCATAGCAGCCATAGACATAGCCATAGCCGTCATAGCCATAGCCACAGCCATAGCAGCCATAGCCATAGCCATAGCCATAGCAGCCATAGCCATAGCCATAGCAGCCATAGCCATAGCCATAGCAGCCATAACCACAGCCATAGCAGCCATAGCCATAGCCATAGCAGCCATAGCCATAGCCATAGCAGCCAGAGCCAGAGCCATAGCAGACATAACCACAGCCATAGCAGCCATAGCCATAGCCATAGCAGCCATAGCCATCGCCATAGCCTTAGCAGCAATAGCCATAGTCATAGCCATAGCCATAGCAGCTATAGCCATAGCCATAGCCATAGCAGCCACAGCCGTAGCCATAGCAGCCATAGCCATAGCCATAGCAGCCATAGTAGCCAAAGCCATAGCCATTGCAGCCATAGCCATAGACATAACCATAGCCGCCAAAACCATAGCCGTAGCCATAGCCATAGCAGCCATAGCCATAGCCATAGCAGCCATAGCCATAGCAGCCATAGCCATCGCCATAGCCTTAGCAGCAATAGCCATAGTCATAGCCATAGCCATAGCAGCTATAGCCATAGCCATAGCCATAGCAGCCATAGCCATAGCCATACCCATAGCAGCCATAGCCATAGCCATAGCAATCATGGCCATAGCCAGAGACAAAGCAGCCATAGCCATAGCCACAGCCATAGCAGCCATAGCCATAACCATAGCAGCCATAGCCATAGCCATAGCAGACATAACCACAGCCATAGCAGCCATAGCCATAGCCATAGCAGCCATAGCCATCGCCATAGCCTTAGCAGCAATAGCCATAGTCATAGCCATAGCCATAGCAGCTATAGCCATAGCCATAGCCATAGCAGCCACAGCCGTAGCCATAGCAGCCATAGCCATAGCCATAGCAGCCATAGTAGCCAAAGCCATAGCCATTGCAGCCATAGCCATAGACATAACCATAGCCGCCAAAACCATAGCCGTAGCCATAGCCATAGCAGCCATAGCCATAGCCATAGCAGCCATAGCCATAGCAGCCATAGCCATAGCCATAGCAGCCATAACCACAGCCACAGCAGCTATAGCCATAGCCATAGCACCCAGAGGCATAGCCACAGCAGCCAGAGGCAGAGCCACAGCAGCCGTAGATATAGCCATAGCCTTAGCAGCCGTAGACATAACCATAGCCATAGCAGCCATAGCCATAGCCATAGCAGCCATATCCATTGACGTAGTAGCCAAAGCCATAGCCATAGCAGCCATAGCCATAGACATAGCCATAGCAGCCATAGCCGTAGCCATAGCCATAGCCATAGCAGTCATAGCCATAGCCATAGCTGCCATAGTCATAACCATAGCCATAGAAGCCATAGCCATAGCCATAGCAGCCATAGCCGTAGCCATAGCAGCAATAGCCATAGCCATAGCAGCCATAGCCATAGTCATAGCAGCCATAGCGATAGCCATAGCAGCCATAGCCACAGCCATGGCGGACATAGCAGCCATAGCCGTAGCCATAGCCATAGTCACAGCAGCCATAGCGATAGCCATAGTAGCCATAGCCATAGTCATAGCAGCCATAGCCATAGCCACAGCCATATCAGCCATATCCATAGCCATAGCTGCCATAGCGATAGCCATAGCAGCCGTAGGCAGAGCCATAGCAGCCATAGCTATATCCATAGTAGACACACACATAGCCACAGCCATAGCAGCCATAATCATAGCCATAGCCATAGCAGCCAATGCCATAGCCATAGCCATAGCAGCTGTAGCCATTGCCAAGGCGGCCATAGCCATAGCAACAGCAGCCTTAGCCATAGCCATAGCCAGAGCAGCCATAGCCATAGCAGCCGCAGCCGTAGCCACAGCCATAGCAGCCATAGCCATAACCATAGCAGCCATAGCCATAGCCATAGCAGACATAACCACAGCCATAGCAGCCATAGCCATAGCCATAGCAGCCATAGCCATAGCCATAGCAGCCATAGCCATAGCCATAGCAGCCAGAGCCAGAGCCACAGCAGCCGTAGTCATAGCCATAGCCTTAGCAGCCATACACAGAACCATAGCCATAGCAGCCATAGCCATAGCCATAGCAGCCATAGTCACAGCCATAGCAGCCATAGCCACAGCCGTAGCAGCCATAGCCATAGCCATAGCAGCCATAACCATAGCCATAGCAGCCATAGCGGTAGCCATAGCAGCCGTAGGCAGAGCCATAGCAGCCATAGCTATATCCATAGTAGACACACACATAGCCACAGGCATAGCAGCCATAATCATAGCCATAGCCATAGCAGCCAATGCCATAGCCATAGCCATAGCAGCTGTAGCCACTGCCAAAGCGGCCATAGCCATAGCCACAGCAGCCTTAGCCATAGCCATAGCCACAGCAGCCTTAGCCATCGCCATAGCCACAGCAGCCATAGCCATAGCAGCCGCAGCCATAGCCACAGCCATAGCAGCCATAGCCATAACCATAGCAGCCATAGCCATAGCAGACATAACCACAGCCATAGCAGCCATAGCCACAGCCATAGCAGCCATAGCCATAGCCATAGCAGCCAGAGGCAGAGCCACAGCAGCCGTAGACATAGCAGCCGCAGCCATAGCCATAGCCATAGCAGCCATTGCCATAGCCATTGCAGCCATAACCACAGCCATAGCAGCCATAGCCATAGCCATAGCAGCCATAGGCATATCCATAGCAGCGGGAGCCAGAGCCGCAGCAGCCGTAGACATAGCCATATCCTTAGCAGCCATAGACATAACCATAGCCATAGCAGCCATAGCCATAGACATAGACATAGCCATAGCAGCCATAGCCATAGCCGTAGCAGCCATAGCCATAGCCATAGCAGCCGTAGCAGCCATAGCGATAGCCATAGCAGCCATAGGCATACCCATAGCAGCCGGAGCCAGAGCCACAGCAGCCGTAGACATAGCCATAGCCTTAGCATTCATAGCCATAACCATAGCCATAGCAGCCATAACCATAGCCATAGCAGCCATAGCGATAGCCATAGCAGCCATAGCCATAGCCATAGCCATAACAGCCATAGCCATAGCAGCCATAGCCATAGCCATAGCCATAGCCGTAGCCGTAGCAGCCATAGCCATAGCCTTAGCAGCCATAGCCATAGCCATAGCAGCCATAGCCATAGCCAGAGCAGTCATAGCCACAGCCATAGCAGTCATGGCCATAGCCATAGCAGCCATAGGCATAGCCATACCCATAGCAGCCATAGCCATAGCCATAGCAGTCATAGCCATAGCCATAGCCATAGCAGCCATAGCCATAGCCATAGCCATAGCAGCCATAGCCATAGCCATAGCTGCCATAGACATAGCCATACCCATAGCAGCCATAGCCATAGCCATAGCCGTCATAGCCATAGCCACAGCCATAGCAGCCATAGCCATAGCCATAGCCATAGCAGCCATAGCCATAGCCATAGCAGCCATAGCAATAGCCATAGCAGCCATAACCACAGCCATAGCAGCCATAGCCATAGCCATAGCAGCCATAGCCATAGCCATAGCAGCCAGAGCTAGAGCCACAGCAGCCGTAGACGTAGCCATAGCCTTGGCAGCCATAGACATAACCATGGCCATAGCCGCCATAGCCATAGCCATAGCAGCCATAGCCATAGCCATAGCAGCCGTAGCGATAGCCATAGCAGCCATAGGCATACCCATAGCAGCCGGAGCCAGAACCACTGCAGCCGTAGACATAGCCATAGCCTTAGCAGCCATAGCCATAGCCATAGCCATAGCAGCCATAGCCATAGCCATAGCAGCCATACCAATGGCCATAGTAGCCAAAGCCGTAGCCATAGCAGCCATAGCCATAGCCATATCCATAGCGGCCATAGCCATAGCCATAGCAGTCATAGCCATAGCCATAGCCATAGCAGCCATGGCCATAGCCATAGCCATAGCAGCCATAGCCATAGCCATAGCAGCCATAGCCATAGCCATAGCAGACATAGCCACAGCCATAGCAGCCATAGCCATAGCCATAGCTGCCATAGGCATAGCCATACCCATAGCAGCCATTGACATAGCCATAGCAGTCATAGCCATAGCCATAGCCATAACAGCCATAGCCATAGCCATAGCCATAGCAGCCATAGCCATAGCCATAGCAGCCATAGCAATAGCCATAGCAGCCATAACCACAGCCATAGCAGCCATAGCCATAGCCATAGCAGCCATAGTCATAGCCACAGCCACAGCAGCCATAGCCATAACCGTAGCAGCCATAGCCATAGCCATAGCAGACATAACCACAGCCACAGCAGCTATAGCCATAGCCATAGCAGCCATAGCCGTAACCATAGCTATAGTAGCCATAGCCATAGCAGCCATAGCCATATCCATAGCAGCCAGAGCCAGAGCCACAGCAGCCGTAGACATAGCCATAGCAGCCATAGCCATAGCCATAGCAGCCATAGCCATAGCCATAGCTGACATAGTCATAACCATAGCCATAGCAGCCATAGCCATAGCCATAGCAGCCATAGTCGTAGCCATAGCAGCCATAGCCATAGCCATTGCAGCCATAGCCATAGCCATAGCAGCCATAGCGATAGCCGTAGCAGCCGTAGGCATAGCCATAGCAGCCATAGCTATATCCATAGCAGACACACACATAGGCACAGCCATAGCAGCCATAATCATAGCCATAGCCATAGCAGCCACAGCCATGGCCATATTAGCCAAAGCCATAGCCATAGCAGCCATATCCGTAGACATAGCCATAGCAGCCATAGCCATAGCCACAGCCATAGCCATTGCCATAGCAGCCATAGCCATAGCCATAGCAGCCATAGCCATAGGCATAGCAGCCATAGCCATAGCCATAGCAGCCATAGCCATAGCCATAGCAGTCATAGCTATAGCCATAGCCATAGCAGCCATAGCCATAGCCATAGCCATAGCAGCCACAGCCATAGCCATAGCAGCCATAGCCATAGCCATACCCATAGCAGCCATAGACATAGCCATAGCCGTCATAGCCATAGCCACAGCCATAGCAGCCATAGCCATAGCCATAGCCATAGCAGCCATAGCCATAGCCATAGCAGCCATAGCCATAGCCATAGCAGCCATAACCACAGCCATAGCAGCCATAGCCATAGCCATAGCAGCCATAGCCATAGCCATAGCAGCCAGAGCCAGAGCCACAGCAGCCGTAGACATAGCCATAGCCTTGGCAGCCATAGCCATAGCCATAGCCATAGCAGCCATAGCCATAGCCATAGCAGCCATAGCAATAGCCATAGCAGCCATAACCACAGCCATAGCAGCCATAGCCATAGCCATAGCAGCCATAGCCATAGCCATAGCAGTTATAGCCATAGACACAGCAGCCATAGGCATACCCATAGCAGCCGGAGCCAGAGCCACAGCAGCCGTAGACATAGCCATAGCCTTAGCAGCCATAGCCATAGCCATAGCCATAGCAGCCATAGCCATAGCCATAGCAGCCATACCAATGGCCATAGTAGCCAAAGCCGTAGCCATAGCAGCCATAGCCATAGCCATATCCATAGCGGCCATAGCCATAGCCATAGCAGTCATAGCCATAGCCATAGCCATAGCAGCCATGGCCATAGCCATAGCCATAGCAGCCATAGCCATAGCCATAGCAGCCATAGCCATAGCCATAGCAGACATAGCCACAGCCATAGCAGCCATAGCAATAGCCATAGCAGCCATAGCGATAGCCATAGCAGCCATAGCCATAGCCATAGTATCCAAAACCATAGCCATAGCAGCCATAGCCAAAGACATAGCCATAGCAGCCATAGCCATAGCCATAGCCATAGCCATAGCAGCCATAGCCATAGCCATAGCAGACATAGCCATAGCCATAGCCATAGCAGTTATAGCCATAGACATAGCCATAGCAGCCATAGCCATAGCCATAGCCATAGCAGACATAGCCATAGCCATAGCAGCCATAGCCATAGCCAAACCCATAGCAGCCATAGCCATAGCCATAGCAGTCATGGCCATAGCCATAGAAAAAGCAGCCATAGCCATAGCCACAGCCATAGCAGCCATAGCCATAACCATAGCAGCCATAGCAATCGCCATAGCAGACATAACCACAGCCACAGCAGCCATAGCCATAGCCATAGCAGCCATAGCCATAGCCATAGCAGCCAGAGCCAGAGCCACAGCAGCCGTAGACATAGCCACAGCCTTAGGGGCCATAGACATAACCATAGCCATAGCAGCCATAGAAATAGCCATAGCCGCCATAGCCATGGCCATAGTATCCAAAACCATAGCCATAGCAGCCATAGCCAAAGACATAGCCATAGCAGCCATAGCCATAGCCATAGCCATAGCCATAGCAGCCATAGCCATAGCCATAGCAGACATAGCCATAGCCATAGCCATAGCAGCCGTATCCATAGCCATAGTAGCCATAGTCATAGCCATAGCAGCCACAGTCGCCATAGCCATAGCCATAGCAGCCATAGCCATAGCCATAGCAGACATAGCCATAGCCATAGCCATAGCAGCCGTATCCATAGCCATAGTAGCCATAGCCATAGCCATAGCAGCCATAGCCGCCATAGCCATAGCCATAGCAGCCATAGCCATAGCCATTGCAGCCATAGCCATAGCCACAGCAGCCATAGCCATAGCCATACCCATAGCAGCCATAGCCATAGCCATAGCAGCCATAGCCATCGCCATAGCCTTAGCAGCAACAGCCATAGTCATAGCCATAGCCATAGGAGCTATAGCCATAGCCATAGCCATAGCAGCCAGAGCCATAGCAGCCAGAGCCAGAGCCACAGCAGCCGTAGACATAGCCATAGCCTTAGCAGCCATAGACATAATCATAGCCATAGCAGCCATAGCCATAGCCACAGCAGCCACAGCCATGGCCATAGTAGCCAAAGCCATAGCCATGGCCATAGTAGCCAAAGCCATAGCCATTGCAGCCATAGCCATAGACATAGCCATAGCCGCCAAAACCATAGCCGTAGCCATAGCCATAGCAGCCATAGCCATAGCCATAGCAGCCATACCAACGGCCATAGTAGCCAAAGCCGTAGCCATAGCAGCCATAGCCATAGCCATATCCATAGCGGCCATAGCCATAGCCATAGCAGCCATAGCCATAGCCATAGCAGACATAGCCACAGCCATAGCAGCCATAGCCATAGCCATAGCTGCCATAGGCATAGCCATACCCATAGCAGCCATAGACATAGCCATAGCAGTCATAGCCATAGCCATAGCCATAGCAGCCATAGCCATAGCCATAGCTGCCATAGGCATAGCCGTACCCATAGCAGCCATTGACATAGCCATAGCAGTCATAGCCATAGCCATAGCCATAACAGCCATAGCCATAGCCATAGCCATAGCAGCCATAGCCATAGCCATAGCAGCCATAGCAATAGCCATAACCATAGCCATAGCCATAGCAGCCATAGCCATAGCCATAGCAGCCATAGCCATAGCCATAGCAGACATAGCCAAACCCATAGCAGGCATAGCCATAGCCATACCAGTCATGGCCATAGCCATAGACAAAGCAGCCATAGCCATAGCCACAGCCACAGCAGCCATAGCCATAACCGTAGCTGCCATAGCCATAGCCATAGCAGACTTAACCACAGCCACAGCAGCCATAGCCATAGCAGCCATAGCCATAGCCATAGCAGCCGTAGCCATAGCAGCCGCAGCCATAGCCATAGCCATAGCAGCCATTGCCATAGCCATTGCAGCCATAACCACAGCCATAGCAGCCATAGCCATAGCCATAGCAGCCATAGGCATATCCATAGCAGCGGGAGCCAGAGCCGCAGCAGCCGTAGACATAGCCATATCCTTAGCAGACATAGCCATAGCCATAGCAGTCATGGCCATAGCCATAGACAAAGCAGCCATAGCCATAGCCACAGCCACAGCAGCCATAGCCATAACCGTAGCAGCCATAGCCATAGCCATAGCAGACATAACCACAGCCACAGCAGCCATAGCCATAGCCATAGCAGCCATAGCCGTAACCATAGCTATAGTAGCCATAGCCATAGCAGCCATAGCCATATCCATAGCAGCCAGAGCCAGAGCCACAGCAGCCGTAGACATAGCCATAGCAGCCATAGCCATAGCCATAGCAGCCATAGCCATAGCCATAGCTGACATAGTCATAACCATAGCCATAGCAGCCATAGCCATAGCCATAGCAGCCATAGCCGTAGCCATAGCTGCCATAGCCATAGCCATTGCAGCCATAGCCATAGCCATAGCAGCCATAGCGATAGCCGTAGCAGCCGTAGGCATAGCCATAGCAGCCATAGCTATATCCATAGCAGACACACACATAGCCACAGCCATAGCAGCCATAACCATAGCCATAGCCATAGCAGCCATAGCCATGGCCATAGTAGCCAAAGCCATAGCCATAACAGCCATATCCGTAGACATAGCCATAGCAGCCATAGCCATAGCCACAGCCATAGCCATTGCCATAGCAGCCATAGCCATAGCCATAGCAGCCATAGCCATAGGCATAGCAGCCATAGCCATAGCCATAGCAGCCATAGCCATAGCCATAGCAGTCATAGCTATAGCCATAGCCATAGCAGCCATAGCCATAGCCATAGCCATAGCAGCCACAGCCATAGCCATAGCAGCCATAGCCATAGCCATACCCATAGCAGCCATAGCCATAGCCATAGCCATAGACATAGCAGCCATAGGCATACCCATAGCAGCCGGAGCCAGAGCCACAGCAGCCGTCGACAAAGCCATAGCCTTAGCAGCCATAGCCATAGCCATAGCCATAGCAGCCATAGCCATAGCCATAGCAGCCATAGCCATAGCCATAGCAGACATAGCCACAGCCATAGCAGCCATAGCCATAGCCATAGCAGCCAGAGCCAGAGCCACAGCAGCCGTAGACATAGCCATAGCCTTAGGGGCCATAGACATAACCATAGCCATAGCAGCCATAGCCATAGCCATAGCAGACATAACCACAGCCACAGCAGCCATAGCCATAGCCATAGCAGCCATAGCCATAGCCATAGCAGCCAGAGCCAGAGCCACAGCAGCCGTAGACATAGCCATAGCCTTAGGGGCCATAGACATAACCATAGCCATAGCAGCCATAGCTATAGCCATAGCTGCCATAGCCATGGCCATGGTAGCCAAAGCCATAGCCATAACAGCCATAGCCATAGACATAGCCATAGCCATTGCAGTCATAGCCATAGCCATAGCCATAGCAGCCATGGCCATAGCCATAGCCATAGCAGCCATAGCCATAGCCATAGCAGCCATAGCCATAGCCATAGCAGACATAGCCACAGCCATAGCAGCCATAGCCATAGCCATAGCTGCCATAGGCATAGCCATACCCATAGCAGCCATAGACATAGCCATAACAGTCTTAGCCATAGCCATAGCCATAGCAGCCATAGCCATAGCCATAGCCATAGGAGCCATAGCCATAGCCATAGCAGCCATAGCAATAGCCATAGCAGCCATAACCACAGCCATAGCAGCCATAGCCATAGCCATAGCAGCCATAGCCATAGCCATAGCAGTTATAGCCATAGACATAGCCATAGCAGCCATAGCCATAGCCATAGCCATAGCAGACATAGCCATAGCCATAGCAGCCATAGCCATAGCCAAACCCATAGCAGCCATAGCCATAGCCATAGCAGACATAGCCATAGCCATAGCCATAGCAGCCGTATCCATAGCCATAGTAGCCATAGCCATAGCCATAGCAGCCATAGCCGTAGCCATAGCAGCCATAGCCATAGCCAATGCAGCCATAACCATAGCCATAGCATCCATAGCGATAGCCATAGCAGCCGTAGCCATAGCCATAGCAGCCAGAGCCAGAGCCACAGCAGCCGTAGACATAGCCATAGCCTTAGGGGCCATAGACATAAACATAGCCATAGCAGCCATAGCTATAGCCATAGCTGCCATAGCCATGGCCATGGTAGCCAAAGCCATAGCCATAACAGCCATAGCCATAGACATAGCCATAGCCATTGCAGTCATAGCCATAGCCATAGCCATAGCAGCCATGGCCATAGCCATAGCCATAGCAGCCATAGCCATAGCCATAGCAGCCATAGCCATAGCCATAGCAGACATAGCCACAGCCATAGCAGCCATAGCCATAGCCATAGCTGCCATAGGCATAGCCATACCCATAGCAGCCATAGACATAGCCATAACAGTCTTAGCCATAGCCATAGCCATAGCAGCCATAGCCATAGCCATAGCCATAGGAGCCATAGCCATAGCCATAGCAGCCATAGCAATAGCCATAGCAGCCATAACCACAGCCATAGCAGCCATAGCCATAGCCATAGCAGCCATAGCCATAGCCATAGCAGTTATAGCCATAGACATAGCCATAGCAGCCATAGCCATAGCCATAGCCATAGCAGACATAGCCATAGCCATAGCAGCCATAGCCATAGCCAAACCCATAGTAGCCATAGCCATAGCCATAGCAGACATAGCCATAGCCATAGCCATAGCAGCCGTATCCATAGCCATAGTAGCCATAGCCATAGCCATAGCAGCCATAGTCGCCATAGCCATAACCATAGCAGCCATAGCCATAGCCATAGCAGACATAGCCATAGCCATAGCCATAGCAGCCGTATCCATAGCCATAGTAGCCATAGCCATAGCCATAGCAGCCACAGCCGCCATAGCCATAGCCATAGCAGCCATAGCCATAGCCATTGCAGCCATAGCCATAGCCATAGCAGCCATAGCCATAGCCATACCCATAGCAGCCATAGCCATAGCCATAGCAGTCATGGCCATAGCCATAGACAAAGCAACCATAGCCATAGCCACAGCCATAGCAGCCATAGCCATAACCATAGCAGCCATAGCCATAGCCATAGCAGACATAACCACAGCCATAGCAGCCATAGCCATAGCAGCCGCAGCCATAGCCATAGCCATAGCAGCCATAGCCATAGCCATAGGCTCCACAGCCATGGCCATAGTATCCAAAACCATAGCCATAGCAGCCATAGCCAAAGACATAGCCATAGCAGACATAGCCATAGCCATAGCCATAGCAGCCATAGCCATATCCATAGCAGCCATAGCCGTAGCCATAGCAGCCATAGCCATAGCCAATGCAGCCATAACCATAGCCATAGCATCCATAGCGATAGCCATAGCAGCCGTAGGCAGAGCCATAGCAACCATAGCTATATCCATAGCAGACACACACATAGCCACAGCCATAGCAGCCATAATCATAGCCATAGCCATAGCAGCCAATGCCATAGCCATAGCCATAGCAGCTGTAGCCATTGCCAAAGCGGCCATAGCCATAGCCACAGCAGCCTTAGCCATAGCCATAGCCATAGCAGACATAGCCATAGCCATAGCCATAGCAGCCTTGGCCGTAGCCATAGTCATAGCAGACATAGCCATAGCCATAGCCATAGCAGCCATAGCCATAGCCATAGCAGCCGTAGCCATAGCAGCCGCAGCCATAGCCATAGCCATAGCAGCCATTGCCATAGCCATTGCAGCCATAACCACAGCCATAGCAGCCATAGCCATAGCCATAACAGCCATAGGCATATCCATAGCAGCGAGAGCCAGAGCCGCAGCAGCCGAAGACATAGCCATATCCTTAGCAGCCATAGACATAACCATAGCCATAGCAGCCATAGCTATAGCCATAGCTGCCATAGCCATGGCCATAGTAGCCAAAGCCATAGCCATAGCAGCCATTGACATAGCCATAGCAGTCATAGCCATAGCCATAGCCATAACACCCATAGGCATAGCCATAGCCATAGCAGCCATAGCCATAGCCATAGCCATAGCAGCCATAGCCATAGCCACAGCAGCCATAGCAATAGCCATAGCAGCCATAACCACAGCCATAGCAGCCATAGCCATAGCCATAGCAGCCATAGCCATAGCCATAGCAGTTATAGCCATAGACATAGCCATAGCAGCCATAGCCATAGCCATAGCCATAGCAGACATAGCCATAGCCATAGCAGCCATAGCCATAGCCAAACCCATAGCAGCCATAGCCATAGCCAAACCCATAGCAGCCATAGCCATAGCCATAGCAGTCATGGCCATAGCCATAGACAAAGCAGCCATAGCCATAGCCACAGCCATAGCAGCCATAGCCATAACCATAGCAGCCATAGCCATAGCCATAGCAGACATAACCACAGCCACAGCAGCCATAGCCATAGCCATAGCAGCCATAGCCATAGCCATAGCGGCCAGAGCCAGAGCCACAGCAGCCGTAGACATAGCCATAGCCTTAGGGGCCATAGACATAACCATAGCCATAGCAGCCATAGAAATAGCCATAGCCGCCACAGCCATGGCCATTGTATCCAAAACCATAGCCATAGCAGCCATAGCCAAAGACATAGCCATAGCAGCCATAGCCATAGCCATAGCCATAGCCATAGCAGCCATAGCCATAGCCATAGCAGCCATAGCCATAGCCATAGCCATAGCAGCCATAGCCATAGCCATAGCAGACATAGCCATAGCCATAGCCATAGCAGCCGTATCCATAGCCATAGTAGCCATAGCCATAGCCATAGCAGCCATAGTCGCCATAGCCATAACCATAGCAGCCATAGCCATAGCCATAGCAGACATAGCCATAGCCATAGCCATAGCAGCCGTATCCATAGCCATAGTAGCCATAGCCATAGCCATAGCAGCCATAGCCGCCATAGCCATAGCCATAGCAGCCATAGCCATAGCCATTGCAGCCATAGCCATAGCCATAGCAGCCATAGCCATAGCCATACCCATAGCAGCCATAGCCATAGCCATAGCAGTCATGGCCATAGCCATAGACAAAGCAACCATAGCCATAGCCACAGCCATTGCAGCCATAGCCATAACCATAGCAGCCATAGCCATAGCCATGGCAGACATAACCACAGCCATAGCAGCAATAGCCATAGCCATAGCAGCCATAGCCATCGCCATAGCCTTAGCAGCAATCGCCATAGTCATAGCCATAGCCATAGCAGCTATAGCCATAGCCATAGCCATAGCAGCCACAGCCGTAGCCATAGCAGCCATAGCCATAGCCATAGCAGCCATAGTAGACATAGCCATAGCCATAGCAGCCATAGCCATAGCCATAGCAGCCATAGAAATAGCTATAGCAGCCAGAGCCGGAGCCACAGCAGCCGTAGACATAGCCATAGCCTTAGCAGCCATAGCCATAACCATAGCTATAGCAGCCATAGCCATAGCAGCCATAGACATATCCATAGCAGCCAGAGCCAGGGCCACAGCAGCCGTAGACATAGCCATAGCATCCATAGCCATAGCAGCCGTAGCCATAGCCATAGCTGCCATAGTCATAACCTTAGCCATTGCAGCCATAGCCATAGCCATAGCAGCCATAGCCGTAGCCATAGCAGCCATAGCCATAGTCATAGCAGCCATAGCCATAGCCATAGCAGCCATAGCGATAGCCGTAGAAGCCGTAGGCATAGCCATAGCAGCCATAGCTATATCCATAGCAGACACACACATAGCCACAGCCATAGCAGCCATAATCATAGCCATAGCCATAGCAGCCAGTTCCATAGCCATAGCCATAGCCAAAGCAGCCGATGCCATATCCATAGCCATAGCAGCTGTAGCTATTGCCAAAGCGGCCATAGCCATAGCCACAGCAGTCATAGCTATAGCCATAGCCATAGCAGCCATAGCCATAGCCATAGCCATAGCAGCCACAGCCATAGCCATAGCAGCCATAGCCATAGCCATACCCATAGCAGCCATAGCCATAGCCATAGCCGTCATAGCCATAGCCACAGCCATAGCAGCCATAGCCATAGCCATAGCCATAGCAGCCATAGCCATAGCCATAGCAGCCATAGCAATAGCCATAGCAGCCATAACCACAGCCATAGCAGCCATAGCCATAGCCATAGCAGCCAATGCCATAGCCATAGCAGCCACAGCCAGAGCCACAGCAGCCGTAGCTATAGCAGCCGCAGCCATAGCCATAGCCATAGCAGCCATTGCCATAGCCATTGCAGCCATAACCACAGCCATAGCAGCCATAGCCATAGCCATAGCAGACACACACATAGCCACAGCCATAGCAGCCATAATCATAGCCATAGCCATAGCAGCCAATGCCATAGCCATAGCCATAGCAGCTGTAGCCATTGCCAAAGCGGCCATAGCCATAGCCACAGCGGCCTTAGCCATAGCCATAGCCATAGCAGACATAGCCATAGCCATAGCCATAGCAGCCTTGGCCGTAGCCATTGTCATAGCAGACATAGCCATAGCCATAGCCATAGCAGCCATAGCCATAGCCATAGCAGCCGTAGCCATAGCAGCCGCAGCCATAGCCATAGCCATAGCAGCCATTGCCATAGCCATTGCAGCCATAACCACAGCCATAGCAGCCATAGCCATAGCCATAGCAGCCATAGGCATATCCATAGCAGCGGGAGTCAGAGCCGCAGCAGCCGTAGACATAGCCATATCCTTAGCAGACATAGACATAACCATAGCCATAGCAGCCATAGCTATAGCCATAGCTGCCATAGCCATGGCCATAGTAGCCAAAGCCATAGCCATAGCAGCCATAGCCATAGACATAGACATAACCATAGCAGCCATAGCCATAGCCATAGCCATAACCATAGCAGCCATAGCCATAGCCGTAGCAGCCATAGCCATAGCCATAGCAGCCATAGCAGCCATAGCGATAGCCAAAGCAGCCATAGGCATACCCACAGCAGCCGGAGCCAGAGCCACAGCAGCCGTAGACATAGCCATAGCCTTAGCATTCATAGCCATAACCATAGCCATAGCAGCCATAGCCATAGCCATAGCAGCCATAGCCATAGCCAAACCCATAGCAGCCATAGCCATAGCCATAGCAGTCATGGCCATAGCCATAGACAAAGCAGCCATAGCCATAGCCACAGCCACAGCAGCCATAGCCATATCCGTAGCAGCCATAGCCATAGCCATAGCAGACATAACCACAGCCACAGCAGCCATAGCCATAGCCATAGCAGCCATAGCCGTAACCATAGCTATAGTAGCCATAGCCATAGCAGCCATAGCCATATCCATAGCAGCCAGAGCCAGAGCCACAACAGCCCTAGACATAGCCATAGCAGCCATAGCCATAGCCATAGCAGCCATAGCCATAGCCATAGCAGTCATAGCTATAGCCATAGCCATAGCAGCCATAGCCATAGCCATAGCCATAGCAGCCACAGCCATAGCCATAGCAGCCATAGCCATAGCCATACCCATAGCAGCCATAGCCATAGCCATAGCCGTCATAGCCATAGCCACAGCCATAGCAGCCATAGCCATAGCCATAGCCATAGCAGCCATAGCCATAGCCATAGCAGCCATAACCACAGCCATAGCAGCCATAGCCATAGCCATAGCAGCCATAGCCATAGCCATAGCAGCCACAGCCAGAGCCACAGCAGCCGTAGACATAGCCATAGCCTTGGCAGCCATAGCCATAGCCATAGCCATAGCCATAGCAGCCATAGCCATAGCCATAGCAGCCATAGCAATAGCCATAGCAGCCATAACCACAGCCATAGCAGCCATAGCCATAGCAGCCATAGCCATAGCCATAGCAGTTATAGCCATAGACATAGCAGCCATAGGCATACCCATAGCAGCCGGAGCCAGAGCCACAGCAGCCGTCGACAAAGCCATAGCCTTAGCAGCCATAGCCATAGCCATAGCCATAGCAGCCATAGCCATAGCCATAGCAGCCATACCAATGGCCATAGTAGCCAAAGCCGTAGCCATAGCAGCCATAGCCATAGCCATATCCATAGCGGCCATAGCCATAGCCATAGCAGTCATAGCCATAGCCATAGCCATAGCAGCCATGGCCATAGCCATAGCCATAGCAGCCATAGCCATAGCCATAGCAGCCATAGCCATAGCCATAGCAGACATAGCCACAGCCACAGCAGCCATAGCCATAGCCATAGCTGCCATAGGCATAGCCATACCCATAGCAGCCACAGACATAGCCATAGCAGTCATAGCCATAGCCATAGCCATAGCAGCCATAGCCATAGCGATAGCCATAGCAGCAATAGCCATAGCCATAGCAGCCATAGCAATAGCCATAGCAGCCATAACCACGGCCATAGCAGCCATAGCCATAGCCATAGCAGCCATAGCCATAGCCATAGCAGTTATAGCCATAGACATAGCCATAGCAGCCATAGCCATAGCCATAGCCATAGCAGACATAGCCATAGCCATAGCAGCCATAGCCATAGCCAAACCCATAGCAGGCATAGCCATAGCCATAGCAGTCATGGCCATAGCCATAGAAAAAGCAGCCATAGCCATAGCCACAGCCATAGCAGCCATAGCCATAACCATAGCAGCCATAGCCATAGCCATAGCAGACATAACCACAGCCACAGCAGCCATAGCCATAGCCATAGCAGCCATAGCCATAGCCATAGCAGCCAGAGCCAGAGCCACAGCAGCCGTAGACATAGCCACAGCCTTAGGGGCCATAGACATAACCATAGCCATAGCAGCCATAGAAATAGCCATAGCCGCCATAGCCATGGCCATAGTATCCAAAACCATAGCCCTAGCAGCCATAGCCAAAGACATAGCCATAGCAGCCATAGCCATAGCCATAGCCATAGCCATAGCAGCCATAGCCATAGCCATAGCAGACATAGCCATAGCCATAGCCATAGCAGCCGTATCCATAGCCATAGTAGCCATAGTCATAGCCATAGCAGCCACAGTCGCCATAGCCATAGCCATAGCAGCCATAGCCATAGCCATAGCAGACATAGCCATAGCCATAGCCATAGCAGCCGTATCCATAGCCATAGTAGCCATAGCCATAGCCATAGCAGCCATAGCCGCCATAGCCATAGCCATAGCAGCCATAGCCATAGCCATTGCAGCCATAGCCATAGCCACAGCAGCCATAGCCATAGCCATACCCATAGCAGCCATAGCCATAGCCATAGCAGCCATAGCCATCGCCATAGCCTTAGCAGCAACAGCCATAGTCATAGCCATAGCCATAGGAGCTATAGCCATAGCCATAGCCATAGCAGCCAGAGCCATAGCAGCCAGAGCCAGAGCCACAGCAGCCGTAGACATAGCCATAGCGTTAGCAGCCATAGACATAATCATAGCCATAGCAGCCATAGCCATAGCCACAGCAGCCACAGCCATGGCCATAGTAGCCAAAGCCATAGCCATGGCCATAGTAGCCAAAGCCATAGCCATTGCAGCCATAGCCATAGACATAGCCATAGCCGCCAAAACCATAGCCGTAGCCATAGCCATAGCAGCCATAGCCATAGCCATAGCAGCCATACCAACGGCCATAGTAGCCAAAGCCGTAGCCATAGCAGCCATAGCCATAGCCATATCCATAGCGGCCATAGCCATAGCCATAGCAGCCATAGCCATAGCCATAGCAGACATAGCCACAGCCATAGCAGCCATAGCCATAGCCATAGCTGCCATAGGCATAGCCATACCCATAGCAGCCATAGACATAGTCATAGCAGTCATAGCCATAGCCATAGCCATAGCAGCCATAGCCATAGCCATAGCTGCCATGGGCATAGCCATACCCATAGCAGCCATTGACATAGCCATAGCAGTCATAGCCATAGCCATAGCCATAACAGCCATAGCCATAGCCATAGCCATAGCAGCCATAGCCATAGCCATAGCAGCCATAGCAATAGCCATAACCATAGCCATAGCCATAGCAGCCATAGCCATAGCCATAGCAGCCATAGCCATAGCCATAGCAGACATAGCCAAACCCATAGCAGCCATAGCCATAGCCATAGCAGTCATGGCCATAGCCATAGACAAAGCAGCCATAGCCATAGCCACAGCCACAGCAGCCATAGCCATAACCGTAGCTGCCATAGCCATAGCCATAGCAGACTTAACCACAGCCACAGCAGCCATAGCCATAGCCATAGCAGCCATAGCCGTAACCATAGCTATAGTAGCCATAGCCATAGCAGCCATAGCCATATCCATAGCAGCCAGAGCCAGAGCCACAGCAGCCGTAGACATAGCCATAGCCGCCATAGCCATAGCCATAGCAGCCATAGTCGTAGCCATAGCAGCCATAGGCATAGCCATTGCAGCCATAGCCATAGCCATAGCAGCCATAGCGATAGCCGTAGCAGCCGTAGGCATAGCCATAGCAGCCATAGCTATATCCATAGCAGACACACACATAGCCACAGCCATAGCAGCCATAATCATAGCCATAGCCATAGCAGCCATAGCCATGGCCATAGTAGCCAAAGCCATAGCCATAGCAGCCATATCCGTAGACATAGCCATAGCAGCCATAGCCATAGCCACAGCCATAGCCATTGCCATAGCAGCCATAGCCATAGCCATAGCAGCCATAGCCATAGGCATAGCAGCCATAGCCATAGCCATAGCAGCCATAGCCATAGCCATAGCAGTCATAGCTATAGCCATAGCCATAGCAGCCATAGCCATAGCCATAGCCATAGCAGCCACAGTCATAGCCATAGCAGCCATAGCCATAGCCATACCCATAGCAGCCATAGACATAGCCATAGCCGTCATAGCCATAGCCACAGCCATAGCAGCCATAGCCATAGCCGTAGCCATAGCAGCCATAGCCATAGCCATAGCAGCCATAGCAATAGCCATAGCAGCCATAACCACAGCCATAGCAGCCATAGCCATAGCCATAGCAGCCATAGCCATAGCCATAGCAGCCAGAGCCAGAGCCACAGCAGCCCTAGACATAGCCATAGCCTTGGCAGCCATAGCCATAGCCATAGCCATAGCAGCCATAGCCATTGCCATAGCAGCCATAGCAATAGCCATAGCAGCCATAACCACAGCCATAGCAGCCATAGCCATAGCCATAGCAGCCATAGCCATAGCCATAGCAGTTATAGCCATAGACATAGCAGCCATAGGCACACCCATAGCAGCCGGAGACAGAGCCACAGCAGCCGTAGACATAGCCATAGCCTTAGCAGCCATAGCCATAGCCATAGCCATAGCAGCCATAGCCATAGCCATAGCAGCCATTACAATGGCCATAGTAGCCAAAGCCGTAGCCATAGCAGCCATAGCCATAGCCATATCCATAGCGGCCATAGCCATAGCCATAGCAGTCATAGCCATAGCCATAGCCATAGCAGCCATGGCCATAGCCATAGCCATAGCAGCCATAGCCATAGCCATAGCAGCCATAGCCATAGCCATAGCAGACATAGCCACAGCCATAGCAGCCATAGCCATAGCCATAGCAGCCATGGCCATAGCCATAGCAGTTATAGCCATAGACATAGCCATAGCAGCCATAGCCATAGCCATAGCCATAGCAGACATAGCCATAGCCATAGCAGCCATAGCCATAGCCAAACCCATAGCAGCCATAGCCATAGCCATAGCAGTCATGGCCATAGCCATAGACAAAGCAGCCATAGCCATAGCCACAGCCATAGCAGCCATAGCCATAACCATAGCAGCCATAGCCATAGCCATAGCAGACATAACCACAGCCACAGCAGCCATAGCCATAGCCATAGCAGCCATAGCCATAGCCATAGCAGCCAGAGCCAGAGCCACAGCAGCCGTAGACATAGCCATAGCCTTAGGGGCCATAGACATAACCATAGCCATAGCAGCCATAGCTATAGCCATAGCTGCCATAGCCATGGCCATGGTAGCCAAAGCCATAGCCATAACAGCCATAGCCATAGACATAGCCATAGCCATAGCAGTCATAGCCATAGCCATAGCCATAGCAGCCATGGCCATAGCCATAGCCATAGCAGCCATAGCCATAGCCATAGCAGCCATAGCCATAGCCATAGCAGACATAGCCACAGCCATAGCAGCCATAGCCATAGCCATAGCTGCCATAGGCATAGCCATACCCATAGCAGCCATAGACATAGCCATAGCAGTCTTAGCCATAGCCATAGCCATAGCAGCCATAGCCATAGCCATAGCCATAGGAGCCATAGCCATAGCCATAGCAGCCATAGCAATAGCCATAGCAGCCATAACCACAGCCATAGCAGCCATAGCCATAGCCATAGCAGCCATAGCCATAGCCATAGCAGTTATAGCCATAGACATAGCCATAGCAGCCATAGCCATAGCCATATCCATAGCAGACATAGCCATAGCCATAGCAGCCATAGCCATAGCCAAACCCATAGCAGCCATAGCCATAGCCATAGCAGACATAGCCATAGCCATAGCCATAGCAGCCGTATCCATAGCCATAGTAGCCATAGCCATAGCCATAGCAGCCATAGTCGCCATAGCCATAACCATAGCAGCCATAGCCATAGCCATAGCAGACATAGCCATAGCCATAGCCATAGCAGCCGTATCCATAGCCATAGTAGCCATAGCCATAGCCATAGCAGCCACAGCCGCCATAGCCATAGCCATAGCAGCCATAGCCATAGCCATTGCAGCCATAGCCATAGCCATAGCAGCCATAGCCATAGCCATACCCATAGCAGCCATAGCCATAGCCATAGCAGTCATGGCCATAGCCATAGACAAAGCAACCATAGCCATAGCCACAGCCATAGCAGCCATAGCCATAACCATAGCAGCCATAGCCATAGCCATAGCAGACATAACCACAGCCATAGCAGCCATAGCAATCGCAGCCGCAGCCATAGCCATAGCCATAGCAGCCATAGCCATAGCCATAGCCGCCACAGCCATGGCCATAGTATCCAAAACCATAGCCATAGCAGCCATAGCCAAAGACATAACCATAGCAGCCATAGCCATAGCCATAGCCATAGCAGCCATAGCCATATCCATAGCAGCCATAGCCGTAGCCATAGCAGCCATAGCCATAGCCAATGCAGCCATAACCATAGCCATAACATCCATAGCGATAGCCATAGCAGCCGTAGGCAGAGCCATAGCAACCATAGCTATATCCATAGCAGACACACACATAGCCACAGCCATAGCAGCCATAATCATAGCCATAGCCATAGCAGCCAATGCCATAGCCATAGCCATAGCAGCTGTAGCCCTTGCCAAAGCGGCCATAGCCATAGCCACAGCAGCCTTAGCCATAGCCATAGCCATAGCAGACATAGCCATAGCCATAGCCATAGCAGCCTTGGCCGTAGCCATAGTCATAGCAGACATAGCCATAGCCATAGCCATAGCAGCCATAGCCATAGCCATAGCAGCCGTAGCCATAGCAGCCGCAGCCATAGCCATAGCCATAGCAGCCATTGCCATAGCCATTGCAGCCATAACCACAGCCATAGCAGCCATAGCCATAGCCATAGCAGCCATAGGCATATCCATAGCAGCGAGAGCCAGAGCCGCAGCAGCCGTAGACATAGCCATATCCTTAGCAGCCATAGACATAACCATATCCATAGCAGCCATAGCTATAGCCATAGCTGCCATAGCCATGGCCATAGTAGCCAAAGCCATAGCCATAGCAGCCATTGACATAGCCATAGCAGTCATAGCCATAGCCATAGCCATAACAGCCATAGGCATAGCCATAGCCATAGCAGCCATAGCCATAGCCATAGCCATAGCCATAGCAGCCATAGCCATAGCCATAGCAGCCATAGCAATAGCCATAGCAGCCATAACCACAGCCATAGCAGCCATAGCCATAGCCATAGCAGCCATAGTCATAGCCATAGCAGTTATAGCCATAGACATAGCCATAGCAGCCATAGCCATAGCCATAGCCATAGCAGACGTAGCCATAGCCATAGCAGCCATAGCCATAGCCAAACCCATAGCAGCCATAGCCATAGCCAAACCCATAGCAGCCATAGCCATAGCCATAGCAGTCATGGCCATAGCCATAGACAAAGCAGCCATAGTCATAGCCACAGCCATAGCAGCCATAGCCATAACCATAGCAGCCATAGCCATAGCCATAGCAGACATAACCACAGCCACAGCAGCCATAGCCATAGCCACAGCAGCCATAGCCATAGCCATAGCCTTAGGGGCCATAGACATAACCATAGCCATAGCAGCCATAGAAATAGCCATAGCCGCCACAGCCATGGCCATTGTATCCAAAACCATAGCCATAGCAGCCATAGCCAAAGACATAGCCATAGCAGCCATAGCCATAGCCATAGCCATAGCCATAGCAGCCATAGCCATAGCCATAGCAGACATAGCCATAGCCATAGCCATAGCAGCCATAGCAATAACCATAGCAGCCATAGCGATAGCCATAGCAGACATAACCACAGCCATAGCAGCCATAGCCATAACCATAGCAGCCATAGCGATAGCCATAGCAGACATAACCACAGCCATAGCAGCCATAGCCATAGCCATAGCAGCCATAGCCATCGCCATAGCCTTAGCAGCAGTCGCCATAGTCATAGCCATAGCCATAGCAGCTATAGCCATAGCCATAGCCATAGCAGCCACAGCCGTAGCCATAGCAGCCATAGCCATAGCCATAGCAGCCATAGTAGACATAGCCATAGCCGTAGCAGCCATAGCCATAGCCATAGCAGCCATAGCCATAGCTATAGCAGCCAGAGCCGGAGCCACAGCAGCCGTAGACATAGCCATAGCCTTAGCAGCCATAGCCATAACCATAGCTATAGCAGCCATAGCCATAGCAGCCATAGCCATAGTCATAGCAGCCATAGCCATAGCCATAGCAGCCATAGCGATAGCCGTAGAAGCCGTAGGCATAGCCATAGCAGCCATAGCTATATCCATAGCAGACACACACATAGCCGCAGCCATAGCAGCCATAATCATAGCCATAGCCATAGCAGCCAATGCCATAGCCATAGCCATAGCCATAGCAGCCGATGCCATATCCATAGCCATAGCAGCTGTAGCTATTGCCAAAGCGGCCATAGCCATAGCCACAGCATCCTTAGCCATAGCCATAGCCATAGCAGACATAGCCATAGCCATAGCCATAGCAGCCTTAGCCATAGCCATAGTCATAGCAGCCATAGCCATAGCCATAGCCATAGCAGCCATAGCCAAAGCCATAGCAGCCATAGCCATAGCAGCCGCAGCCATAGCCATAGCCATAGCAGCCATAGCCATAGCCATAGCCATAGCAGCCTTAGCCATAGCCATAGCCATAGCAGCCATAGCCAAAGACATAGCCATAGCAGCCATAGCCATAGCCATAGCCATAGCAGCCATAGCCATATCCATAGCAGCCATAGCCGTAGCCATAGCAGCCATAGCCATAGCCAATGCAGCCATAACCATAGCCATAGCATCCATAGCGATAGCCATAGCAGCCGTAGGCAGAGCCATAGCAACCATAGCTATATCCATAGCAGACACACACATAGCCACAGCCATAGCAGCCATAATCATAGCCATAGCCATAGCAGCCAATGCCATAGCCATAGCCATAGCAGCTGTAGCCATTGCCAAAGCGGCCATAGCCATAGCCACAGCAGCCTTAGCCATAGCCATAGCCATAGCAGACATAGCCATAGCCATAGCCATAGCAGCCTTGGCCGTAGCCATTGTCATAGCAGACATAGCCATAGCCATAGCCATAGCAGCCATAGCCATAGCCATAGCAGCCGTAGCCATAGCAGCCGCAGCCATAGCCATAGCCATAGCAGCCATTGCCATAGCCATTGCAGCCATAACCACAGCCATAGCAGCCATAGCCATAGCCATAGCAGCCATAGGCATATCCATAGCAGCGGGAGCCAGAGCCGCAGCAGCCGTATACATAGCCATATCCTTAGCAGACATAGACATAACCATAGCCATAGCAGCCATAGCTATAGCCATAGCTGCCATAGCCATGGCCATAGTAGCCAAAGCCATAGCCATAGCAGCCATAGCCATAGACATAGACATAGCCATAGCAGCCATAGCCATAGCCATAGCCATAACCATAGCAGCCATAGCCATAGCCGTAGCAGCCATAGCCATAGCCATAGCAGCCATAGCAGCCATAGCGATAGCCATAGCAGCCATAGGCATACCCACAGCAGCCGGAGCCAGAGCCACAGCAGCCGTAGACATAGCCATAGCCTTAGCATTCATAGCCATAACCATAGCCATAGCAGCCATAGCCATAGCCATAGCAGCCATAGCCATAGCCAAACCCATAGCAGCCATAGCCATAGCCATAGCAGTCATGGCCATAGCCATAGACAAAGCAGCCATAGCCATAGCCACAGCCACAGCAGCCATAGCCATAACCGTAGCAGCCATAGCCATAGCCATAGCAGACATAACCACAGCCACAGCAGCCATAGCCATAGCCATAGCAGCCATAGCCGTAACCATAGCTATAGTAGCCATAGCCATAGCAGCCATACCCATATCCATAGCAGCCAGAGCCAGAGCCACAGCAGCCGTAGACATAGCCATAGCAGCCATAGCCATAGCCATAGCAGCCATAGCCATAGCCATAGCTGACATAGTCATAACCATAGCCATAGCAGCCATAGCCATAGCCATAGCAGCCATAGCCGTAGCCATAGCAGCCATAGCCATAGCCATTGCAGCCATAGCCATAGCCATAGCAGCCATAGCGATAGCCGTAGCAGCCGTAGGCATAGCCATAGCAGCCATAGCTATATCCATAGCAGACACACACATAGCCACAGCCATAGCAGCCATAATCATAGCCATAGCCATAGCAGCCATAGCCATGGCCATAGTAGCCAAAGCCATAGCCATAGCAGCCATATCCGTAGACATAGCCATAGCAGCCATAGCCATAGCCACAGCCATAGCCATTGCCATAGCAGCCATAGCCATAGCCATAGCAGCCATAGCCATAGGCATAGCAGCCATAGCCATAGCCATAGCAGCCATAGCCATAGCCATAGCAGTCATAGCTATAGCCATAGCCATAGCAGCCATAGCCATAGCCATAGCCATAGCAGCCACAGCCATAGCCATAGCAGCCATAGCCATAGCCATACCCATAGCAGCCATAGCCATAGCCATAGCCGTCATAGCCATAGCCACAGCCATAGCAGCCATAGCCATAGCCATTGCAGCCATAGCCATAGCCATAGCAGCCATAGCCATAGCCATACCCATAGCAGCCATAGCCATAGCCATAGCAGTCATGGCCATAGCCATAGACAAAGCAACCATAGCCATAGCCACAGCCATAGCAGCCATAGCCATAACCATAGCAGCCATAGCCATAGCCATAGCAGACATAACCACAGCCATAGCAGCCATAGCCATCGCAGCCGCAGCCATAGCCATAGCCATAGCAGCCATAGCCATAGCCATAGCCGCCACAGCCATGGCCATAGTATCCAAAACCATAGCCATAGCAGCCATAGCCAAAGACATAACCATAGCAGCCATAGCCATAGCCATAGCCATAGCAGCCATAGCCATATCCATAGCAGCCATAGCCGTAGCCATAGCAGCCATAGCCATAGCCAATGCAGCCATAACCATAGCCATAGCAGCCATAGCGATAGCCATAGCAGCCGTAGGCAGAGCCATAGCAACCATAGCTATATCCATAGCAGACACACACATAGCCACAGCCATAGCAGCCATAATCATAGCCATAGCCATAGCAGCCAATGCCATAGCCATAGCCATAGCAGCTGTAGCCCTTGCCAAAGCGGCCATAGCCATAGCCACAGCAGCCTTAGCCATAGCCATAGCCATAGCAGACATAGCCATAGCCATAACCATAGCAGCCTTGGCCGTAGCCACAGTCATAGCAGACATAGCCATAGCCATAGCCATAGCAGCCATAGCCATAGCCATAGCAGCCGTAGCCATAGCAGCCGCAGCCATAGCCATAGCCATAGCAGCCATTGCCATAGCCATTGCAGCCATAACCACAGCCATAGCAGCCATAGCCATAGCCATAGCAGCCATAGGCATATCCAAAGCAGCGAGAGCCAGAGCCGCAGCAGCCGTAGACATAGCCATATCCTTAGCAGCCATAGACATAACCATAGCCATAGCAGCCATAGCTATAGCCATAGCTGCCATAGCCATGGCCATAGTAGCCAAAGCCATAGCCATAGCAGCCATTGACATAGCCATAGCAGTCATAGCCATAGCCATAACCATAACAGCCATAGGCATAGCCATAGCCATAGCAGCCATAGCCATAGCCATAGCCATAGCAGCCATAGCCATAGCCATAGCAGCCATAGCAATAGCCATAGCAGCCATAACCACAGCCATAGCAGCCATAGCCATAGCCATAGCAGCCATAGTCATAGCCATAGCAGTTATAGCCATAGACATAGCCATAGCAGCCATAGCCATAGCCATAGCCATAGCAGACGTAGCCATAGCCATAGCAGCCATAGCCATAGCCAAACCCATAGCAGCCATAGCCATAGCCAAACCCATAGCAGCCATAGCCATAGCCATAGCAGTCATGGCCATAGCCATAGACAAAGCAGCCATAGCCATAGCCACAGCCATAGCAGCCATAGCCATAACCATAGCAGCCATAGCCATAGCCATAGCAGACATAACCACAACCACAGCAGCCATAGCCATAGCCATATCAGCCATAGCCATAGCCATAGCCTTAGGGGCCATAGACATATCCATAGCCATAGCAGCCATAGAAATAGCCATAGCCGCCACAGCCATGGCCATTGTATCCAAAACCATAGCCATAGCAGCCATAGCCAAAGACATAGCCATAGCAGCCATAGCCATAGCCATAGCCATAGCCATAGCAGCCATAGCCATAGCCATAGCAGACATAGCCATAGCCATAGCCATAGCAGCCGTATCCATAGCCATAGTAGCCATAGCCATAGCCATAGCAGCCATAGTCGCCATAGCCATAACCATAGCAGCCATAGCCATAGCCATAGCAGACATAGCCATAGCCATAGCCATAGCAGCCGTATCCATAGCCATAGTAGCCATAGCCATAGCCATAGCAGCCATAGCCGCCATAGCCATAGCCATAGCAGCCATAGCCATAGCCATTGCAGCCATAGCCATAGCCATAGCAGCCATAGCCATGGCCATACCCATAGCAGCCATAGCCATAGCCATAGCAGTCATGGCCATAGCCATAGACAAAGCAACCATAGCCATAGCCACAGCCATAGCAGCCATAGCCATAACCATAGCAGCCATAGCCATAGCCATAGCAGACATAACCACAGCCATAGCAGCCATAGCCATAGCCATAGCCATAGCAGCCAATGCCATAGCCATAGCCATAGCAGCTGTAGCCCTTGCCAAAGCGGCCATAGCCATAGCCACAGCAGCCTTAGCCATAGCCATAGCCATAGCAGACATAGCCATAGCCATAGCCATAGCAGCCTTGGCCGTAGCCATAGTCATAGCAGACATAGCCATAGCCATAGCCATAGCAGCCATAGCCATAGCCATAGCAGCCGTAGCCATAGCAGCCGCAGCCATAGCCATAGCCATAGCAGCCATTGCCATAGCCATTGCAGCCATAACCACAGCCATAGCAGCCATAGCCATAGCCATAGCAGCCATAGGCATATCCATAGCAGCGAGAGCCAGAGCCGCAGCAGCCGTAGACATAGCCATATCCTTAGCAGCCATAGACATAACCATATCCATAGCAGCCATAGCTATAGCCATAGCTGCCATAGCCATGGCCATAGTAGCCAAAGCCATAGCCATAGCAGCCATTGACATAGCCATAGCAGTCATAGCCATAGCCATAGCCATAACAGCCATAGGCATAGCCATAGCCATAGCAGCCATAGCCATAGCCATAGCCATAGCCATAGCAGCCATAGCCATAGCCATAGCAGCCATAGCAATAGCCATAGCAGCCATAACCACAGCCATAGCAGCCATAGCCATAGCCATAGCAGCCATAGTCATAGCCATAGCAGTTATAGCCATAGACATAGCCATAGCAGCCATAGCCATAGCCATAGCCATAGCAGACGTAGCCATAGCCATAGCAGCCATAGCCATAGCCAAACCCATAGCAGCCATAGCCATAGCCAAACCCATAGCAGCCATAGCCATAGCCATAGCAGTCATGGCCATAGCCATAGACAAAGCAGCCATAGTCATAGCCACAGCCATAGCAGCCATAGCCATAACCATAGCAGCCATAGCCATAGCCATAGCAGACATAACCACAGCCACAGCAGCCATAGCCATAGCCACAGCAGCCATAGCCATAGCCATAGCCTTAGGGGCCATAGACATAACCATAGCCATAGCAGCCATAGAAATAGCCATAGCCGCCACAGCCATGGCCATTGTATCCAAAACCATAGCCATAGCAGCCATAGCCAAAGACATAGCCATAGCAGCCATAGCCATAGCCATAGCCATAGCCATAGCAGCCATAGCCATAGCCATAGCAGACATAGCCATAGCCATAGCCATAGCAGCCATAGCCATAACCATAGCAGCCATAGCGATAGCCATAGCAGACATAACCACAGCCATAGCAGCCATAGCCATAACCATAGCAGCCATAGCGATAGCCATAGCAGACATAACCACAGCCATAGCAGCCATAGCCATAGCCATAGCAGCCATAGCCATCGCCATAGCCTTAGCAGCAATCGCCATAGTCATAGCCATAGCCATAGCAGCTATAGCCATAGCCATAGCCATAGCAGCCACAGCCGTAGCCATAGCAGCCATAGCCATAGCCATAGCAGCCATAGTAGACATAGCCATAGCCGTAGCAGCCATAGCCATAGCCATAGCAGCCATAGCCATAGCTATAGCAGCCAGAGCCGGAGCCACAGCAGCCGTAGACATAGCCATAGCCTTAGCAGCCATAGCCATAACCATAGCTATAGCAGCCATAGCCATAGCAGCCATAGCCATAGTCATAGCAGCCATAGCCATAGCCATAGCAGCCATAGCGATAGCCGTAGAAGCCGTAGGCATAGCCATAGCAGCCATAGCTATATCCATAGCAGACACACACATAGCCGCAGCCATAGCAGCCATAATCATAGCCATAGCCATAGCAGCCAATGCCATAGCCATAGCCATAGCCATAGCAGCCGATGCCATATCCATAGCCATAGCAGCTGTAGCTATTGCCAAAGCGGCCATAGCCATAGCCACAGCATCCTTAGCCATAGCCATAGCCATAGCAGACATAGCCATAGCCATAGCCATAGCAGCCTTAGCCATAGCCATAGTCATAGCAGCCATAGCCATAGCCATAGCCATAGCAGCCATAGCCAAAGCCATAGCAGCCATAGCCATAGCAGCCGCAGCCATAGCCATAGCCATAGCAGCCATAGCCATAGCCATAGCCATAGCAGCCTTAGCCATAGCCATAGCCATAGCAGCCATAGCCAAAGACATAGCCATAGCAGCCATAGCCATAGCCATAGCCATAGCAGCCATAGCCATATCCATAGCAGCCATAGCCGTAGCCATAGCAGCCATAGCCATAGCCAATGCAGCCATAACCATAGCCATAGCATCCATAGCGATAGCCATAGCAGCCGTAGGCAGAGCCATAGCAACCATAGCTATATCCATAGCAGACACACACATAGCCACAGCCATAGCAGCCATAATCATAGCCATAGCCATAGCAGCCAATGCCATAGCCATAGCCATAGCAGCTGTAGCCATTGCCAAAGCGGCCATAGCCATAGCCACAGCAGCCTTAGCCATAGCCATAGCCATAGCAGACATAGCCATAGCCATAGCCATAGCAGCCTTGGCCGTAGCCATTGTCATAGCAGACATAGCCATAGCCATAGCCATAGCAGCCATAGCCATAGCCATAGCAGCCGTAGCCATAGCAGCCGCAGCCATAGCCATAGCCATAGCAGCCATTGCCATAGCCATTGCAGCCATAACCACAGCCATAGCAGCCATAGCCATAGCCATAGCAGCCATAGGCATATCCATAGCAGCGGGAGCCAGAGCCGCAGCAGCCGTATACATAGCCATATCCTTAGCAGACATAGACATAACCATAGCCATAGCAGCCATAGCTATAGCCATAGCTGCCATAGCCATGGCCATAGTAGCCAAAGCCATAGCCATAGCAGCCATAGCCATAGACATAGACATAGCCATAGCAGCCATAGCCATAGCCATAGCCATAACCATAGCAGCCATAGCCATAGCCGTAGCAGCCATAGCCATAGCCATAGCAGCCATAGCAGCCATAGCGATAGCCATAGCAGCCATAGGCATACCCACAGCAGCCGGAGCCAGAGCCACAGCAGCCGTAGACATAGCCATAGCCTTAGCATTCATAGCCATAACCATAGCCATAGCAGCCATAGCCATAGCCATAGCAGCCATAGCCATAGCCAAACCCATAGCAGCCATAGCCATAGCCATAGCAGTCATGGCCATAGCCATAGACAAAGCAGCCATAGCCATAGCCACAGCCACAGCAGCCATAGCCATAACCGTAGCAGCCATAGCCATAGCCATAGCAGACATAACCACAGCCACAGCAGCCATAGCCATAGCCATAGCAGCCATAGCCGTAACCATAGCTATAGTAGCCATAGCCATAGCAGCCATACCCATATCCATAGCAGCCAGAGCCAGAGCCACAGCAGCCGTAGACATAGCCATAGCAGCCATAGCCATAGCCATAGCAGCCATAGCCATAGCCATAGCTGACATAGTCATAACCATAGCCATAGCAGCCATAGCCATAGCCATAGCAGCCATAGCCGTAGCCATAGCAGCCATAGCCATAGCCATTGCAGCCATAGCCATAGCCATAGCAGCCATAGCGATAGCCGTAGCAGCCGTAGGCATAGCCATAGCAGCCATAGCTATATCCGTAGCAGACACACACATAGCCACAGCCATAGCAGCCATAATCATAGCCATAGCCATAGCAGCCATAGCCATGGCCATAGTAGCCAAAGCCATAGCCATAGCAGCCATATCCGTAGACATAGCCATAGCAGCCATAGCCATAGCCACAGCCATAGCCATTGCCATAGCAGCCATAGCCATAGCCATAGCAGCCATAGCCATAGGCATAGCAGCCATAGCCATAGCCATAGCAGCCATAGCCATAGGCATAGCAGTCATAGCTATAGCCATAGCCATAGCAGCCATAGCCATAGCCATAGCCATAGCAGCCACAGCCATAGCCATAGCAGCCATAGCCATAGCCATACCCATAGCAGCCATAGCCATAGCCATAGCCGTCATAGCCATAGCCACAGCCATAGCAGCCATAGCCATAGCCATTGCAGCCATAGCCATAGCCATAGCAGCCATAGCCATAGCCATACCCATAGCAGCCATAGCCATAGCCATAGCAGTCATGGCCATAGCCATAGACAAAGCAACCATAGCCATAGCCACAGCCATAGCAGCCATAGCCATAACCATAGCAGCCATAGCCATAGCCATAGCAGACATAACCACAGCCATAGCAGCCATAGCCATCGCAGCCGCAGCCATAGCCATAGCCATAGCAGCCATAGCCATAGCCATAGCCGCCACAGCCATGGCCATAGTATCCAAAACCATAGCCATAGCAGCCATAGCCAAAGACATAACCATAGCAGCCATAGCCATAGCCATAGCCATAGCAGCCATAGCCATATCCATAGCAGCCATAGCCGTAGCCATAGCAGCCATAGCCATAGCCAATGCAGCCATAACCATAGACATAGCAGCCATAGCGATAGCCATAGCAGCCGTAGGCAGAGCCATAGCAACCATAGCTATATCCATAGCAGACACACACATAGCCACAGCCATAGCAGCCATAATCATAGCCATAGCCATAGCAGCCAATGCCATAGCCATAGCCATAGCAGCTGTAGCCCTTGCCAAAGCGGCCATAGCCATAGCCACAGCAGCCTTAGCCATAGCCATAGCCATAGCAGACATAGCCATAGCCATAACCATAGCAGCCTTGGCCGTAGCCACAGTCATAGCAGACATAGCCATAGCCATAGCCATAGCAGCCATAGCCATAGCCATAGCAGCCGTAGCCATAGCAGCCGCAGCCATAGCCATAGCCATAGCAGCCATTGCCATAGCCATTGCAGCCATAACCACAGCCATAGCAGCCATAGCCATAGCCATAGCAGCCATAGGCATATCCAAAGCAGCGAGAGCCAGAGCCGCAGCAGCCGTAGACATAGCCATATCCTTAGCAGCCATAGACATAACCATAGCCATAGCAGCCATAGCTATAGCCATAGCTGCCATAGCCATGGCCATAGTAGCCAAAGCCATAGCCATAGCAGCCATTGACATAGCCATAGCAGTCATAGCCATAGCCATAGCCATAACAGCCATAGGCATAGCCATAGCCATAGCAGCCTTAGCCATAGCCATAGCCATAGCAGCCATAGCCATAGCCATAGCAGCCATAGCAATAGCCATAGCAGCCATAACCACAGCCATAGCAGCCATAGCCATAGCCATAGCAGCCATAGTCATAGCCATAGCAGTTATAGCCATAGACATAGCCATAGCAGCCATAGCCATAGCCATAGCCATAGCAGACGTAGCCATAGCCATAGCAGCCATAGCCATAGCCAAACCCATAGCAGCCATAGCCATAGCCAAACCCATAGCAGCCATAGCCATAGCCATAGCAGTCATGGCCATATCCATAGCCATAGCAGCCATAGAAATAGCCATAGCCGCCACAGCCATGGCCATTGTATCCAAAACCATAGCCATAGCAGCCATAGCCAAAGACATAGCCATAGCAGCCATAGCCATAGCCATAGCCATAGCCATAGCCATAGCCTTAGCCATAGCAGACATAGCCATAGCCATAGCCATAGCAGCCGTATCCATAGCCATAGTAGCCATAGCCATAGCCATAGCAGCCATAGTCGCCATAGCCATAACCATAGCAGCCATAGCCATAGCCATAGCAGACATAGCCATAGCCATAGCCATAGCAGCCGTATCCATAGCCATAGTAGCCATAGCCATAGCCATAGCAGCCATAGCCGCCATAGCCATAGCCATCGCAGCCATAGCCATAGCCATTGCAGCCATAGCCATAGCCATAGCAGCCATAGCCATAGCCATACCCATAGCAGCCATAGCCATAGCCATAGCAGTCATGGCCATAGCCATAGACAAAGCAACCATAGCCATAGCCACAGCCATAGCAGCCATAGCCATAACCATAGCAGCCATAGCCATAGCCATAGCAGACATAACCACAGCCATAGCAGCCATAGCCATAGCCATAGCCATAGCAGCCATAGCCATAGCCACAGCAGCCATAGCAATAGCCATAGCAGCCATAACCACAGCCATAGCAGCCATAGCCATAGCCATAGCAGCCATAGCCATAGCCATAGCAGCCAGAGCCAGAGCCACAGCAGCCGTAGACGTAGCCATAGCCTTTTCAGCCATAGCCATAGCCATAGCCATAGCAGCCATAGCCATAGCCATAGCAGCCATAGCAATAGCCATAGCAGCCATAACCACAGCCATAGCAGCCATAGCCATAGCCATAGCAGCCATAGCCATAGCCATAGCAGTTATAGCCATAGACATAGCAGCCATAGGCATACCCATAGCAGCCGGAGCCAGAGCCACAGCAGCCGTAGACATAGCCATAGCCTTAGCAGCCATAGCCATAGCCATAGCCATAGCAGCCATAGCCATAGCCATAGCAGCCATTACAATGGCCATAGTAGCCAAAGCCGTAGCCATAGCAGCCATAGCCATAGCCATATCCATAGCGGCCATAGCCATAGCCATAGCAGTCATAGCCATAGCCATAGCCATAGCAGCCATGGCCATAGCCATAGCCATAGCAGCCATAGCCATAGCCATAGCAGCCATAGCCATAGCCATAGCAGACATAGCCACAGCCATAGCAGCCATAGCCATAGCCATAGCAGCCATAGCCATAGCCATAGCCATAGCAGCCATAGCCATAGCCATAGCAGTTATAGCCATAGACATAGCCATAGCAGCCATAGCCATAGCCATAGCCATAGCAGACATAGCCATAGCCATAGCAGCCATAGCCATAGCCAAACCCTTAGCAGCCATAGCCATAGCCATAGCAGTCATGGCCATAGCCATAGACAAAGCAGCCATAGCCATAGCCACAGCCATAGCAGCCATAGCCATAACCATAGCAGCCATAGCCATAGCCATAGCAGCCATAGCCATAGCCATAGCAGACATAGCCACAGCCATAGCAGCCATAGCCATAGCCATAGCTGCCATAGGCATAGCCATACCCATAGCAGCCATAGACATAGCCATAGCAGTCTTAGCCATAGCCATAGCCATAGCAGCCATAGCCATAGCCATAGCCATAGGAGCCATAGCCATAGCCATAGCAGCCATAGCAATAGCCATAGCAGCCATAACCACAGCCATAGCAGCCATAGCCATAGCCATAGCAGCCATAGCCATAGCCATAGCAGTTATAGCCATAGACATAGCCATAGCAGCCATAGCCATAGCCATATCCATAGCAGACATAGCCATAGCCATAGCAGCCATAGCCATAACCAAACCCATAGCAGCCATAGCCATAGCCATAGCAGACATAGCCATAGCCATAGCCATAGCAGCCGTATCCATAGCCATAGTAGCCATAGCCATAGCCATAGCAGCCATAGTCGCCATAGCCATAACCATAGCAGCCATAGCCATAGCCATAGCAGACATAGCCATAGCCATAGCCATAGCAGCCGTATCCATAGCCATAGTAGCCATAGCCATAGCCATAGCAGCCACAGCCGCCATAGCCATAGCCATAGCAGCCATAGCCATAGCCATTGCAGCCATAGCCATAGCCATAGCAGCCATAGCCATAGCCATACCCATAGCAGCCATAGCCATAGCCATAGCAGTCATGGCCATAGCCATAGACAAAGCAACCATAGCCATAGCCACAGCCATAGCAGCCATAGCCATAACCATAGCAGCCATAGCCATAGCCATAGCAGACATAACCACAGCCATAGCAGCCATAGCCATCGCAGCCGCAGCCATAGCCATAGCCATAGCAGCCATAGCCATAGCCATAGCCGCCACAGCCATGGCCATAGTATCCAAAACCATAGCCATAGCAGCCATAGCCAAAGACATAACCATAGCAGCCATAGCCATAGCCATAGCCATAGCAGCCATAGCCATATCCATAGCAGCCATAGCCGTAGCCATAGCAGCCATAGCCATAGCCAATGCAGCCATAACCATAGCCATAACATCCATAGCGATAGCCATAGCAGCCGTAGGCAGAGCCATAGCAACCATAGCTATATCCATAGCAGACACACACATAGCCACAGCCATAGCAGCCATAATCATAGCCATAGCCATAGCAGCCAATGCCATAGCCATAGCCATAGCAGCTGTAGCCCTTGCCAAAGCGGCCATAGCCATAGCCACAGCAGCCTTAGCCATAGCCATAGCCATAGCAGACATAGCCATAGCCATAGCCATAGCAGCCTTGGCCGTAGCCATAGTCATAGCAGACATAGCCATAGCCATAGCCATAGCAGCCATAGCCATAGCCATAGCAGCCGTAGCCATAGCAGCCGCAGCCATAGCCATAGCCATAGCAGCCATTGCCATAGCCATTGCAGCCATAACCACAGCCATAGCAGCCATAGCCATAGCCATAGCAGCCATAGGCATATCCATAGCAGCGAGAGCCAGAGCCGCAGCAGCCGTAGACATAGCCATATCCTTAGCAGCCATAGACATAACCATATCCATAGCAGCCATAGCTATAGCCATAGCTGCCATAGCCATGGCCATAGTAGCCAAAGCCATAGCCATAGCAGCCATTGACATAGCCATAGCAGTCATAGCCATAGCCATAGCCATAACAGCCATAGGCATAGCCATAGCCATAGCAGCCATAGCCATAGCCATAGCCATAGCCATAGCAGCCATAGCCATAGCCATAGCAGCCATAGCAATAGCCATAGCAGCCATAACCACAGCCATAGCAGCCATAGCCATAGCCATAGCAGCCATAGTCATAGCCATAGCAGTTATAGCCATAGACATAGCCATAGCAGCCATAGCCATAGCCATAGCCATAGCAGACGTAGCCATAGCCATAGCAGCCATAGCCATAGCCAAACCCATAGCAGCCATAGCCATAGCCAAACCCATAGCAGCCATAGCCATAGCCATAGCAGTCATGGCCATAGCCATAGACAAAGCAGCCATAGTCATAGCCACAGCCATAGCAGCCATAGCCATAACCATAGCAGCCATAGCCATAGCCATAGCAGACATAACCACAGCCACAGCAGCCATAGCCATAGCCACAGCAGCCATAGCCATAGCCATAGCCTTAGGGGCCATAGACATAACCATAGCCATAGCAGCCATAGAAATAGCCATAGCCGCCACAGCCATGGCCATTGTATCCAAAACCATAGCCATAGCAGCCATAGCCAAAGACATAGCCATAGCAGCCATAGCCATAGCCATAGCCATAGCCATAGCAGCCATAGCCATAGCCATAGCAGACATAGCCATAGCCATAGCCATAGCAGCCGTATCCATAGCCATAGTAGCCATAGCCATAGCCATAGCAGCCATAGTCGCCATAGCCATAACCATAGCAGCCATAGCCATAGCCATAGCAGACATAGCCATAGCCATAGCCATAGCAGCCGTATCCATAGCCATAGTAGCCATAGCCATAGCCATAGCAGCCATAGCCGCCACAGCCATAGCCATAGCAGCCATAGCCATAGCCATTGCAGCCATAGCCGTAGCCATAGCAGCCATAGCCATAGCCATACCCATAGCAGCCATAGCCATAGCCATAGCAGTCATGGCCATAGCCATAGACAAAGCAACCATAGCCATAGCCACAGCCATAGCAGCCATAGCCATAACCATAGCAGCCATAGCGATAGCCATAGCAGACATAACCACAGCCATAGCAGCCATAGCCATAGCCATAGCAGCCATAGCCATCGCCATAGCCTTAGCAGCAATCGCCATAGTCATAGCCATAGCCATAGCAGCTATAGCCATAGCCATAGCCATAGCAGCCACAGCCGTAGCCATAGCAGCCATAGCCATAGCCATAGCAGCCATAGTAGACATAGCCATAGCCGTAGCAGCCATAGCCATAGCCATAGCAGCCATAGCCATAGCTATAGCAGCCAGAGCCGGAGCCACAGCAGCCGTAGACATAGCCATAGCCTTAGCAGCCATAGCCATAACCATAGCTATAGCAGCCATAGCCATAGCAGCCATAGCCATAGTCATAGCAGCCATAGCCATAGCCATAGCAGCCATAGCGATAGCCGTAGAAGCCGTAGGCATAGCCATAGCAGCCATAGCTATATCCATAGCAGACACACACATAGCCACAGCCATAGCAGCCATAATCATAGCCATAGCCATAGCAGCCAATGCCATAGCCATAGCCATAGCCATAGCAGCCGATGCCATATCCATAGCCATAGCAGCTGTAGCTATTGCCAAAGCGGCCATAGCCATAGCCACAGCATCCTTAGCCATAGCCATAGCCATAGCAGACATAGCCATAGCCATAGCCATAGCAGCCTTAGCCATAGCCATAGTCATAGCAGCCATAGCCATAGCCATAGCCATAGCAGCCATAGCCAAAGCCATAGCAGCCATAGCCATAGCAGCCGCAGCCATAGCCATAGCCATAGCAGCCATAGCCATAGCCATAGCCATAGCAGCCTTAGCCATAGCCATAGCCATAGCAGCCATAGCCAAAGACATAGCCATAGCAGCCATAGCCATAGCCATAGCCATAGCAGCCATAGCCATATCCATAGCAGCCATAGCCGTAGCCATAGCAGCCATAGCCATAGCCAATGCAGCCATAACCATAGCCATAGCATCCATAGCGATAGCCATAGCAGCCGTAGGCAGAGCCATAGCAACCATAGCTATATCCATAGCAGACACACACATAGCCACAGCCATAGCAGCCATAATCATAGCCATAGCCATAGCAGCCAATGCCATAGCCATAGCCATAGCAGCTGTAGCCATTGCCAAAGCGGCCATAGCCATAGCCACAGCAGCCTTAGCCATAGCCATAGCAATAGCAGACATAGCCATAGCCATAGCCATAGCAGCCTTGGCCGTAGCCATTGTCATAGCAGACATAGCCATAGCCATAGCCATAGCAGCCATAGCCATAGCCATAGCAGCCGTAGCCATAGCAGCCGCAGCCATAGCCATAGCCATAGCAGCCATTGCCATAGCCATTGCAGCCATAACCACAGCCATAGCAGCCATAGCCATAGCCATAGCAGCCATAGGCATATCCATAGCAGCGGGAGCCAGAGCCGCAGCAGCCGTATACATAGCCATATCCTTAGCAGACATAGACATAACCATAGCCATAGCAGCCATAGCTATAGCCATAGCTGCCATAGCCATGGCCATAGTAGCCAAAGCCATAGCCATAGCAGCCATAGCCATAGACATAGACATAGCCATAGCAGCCATAGCCATAGCCATAGCCATAACCATAGCAGCCATAGCCATAGCCGTAGCAGCCATAGCCATAGCCATAGCAGCCATAGCAGCCATAGCGATAGCCATAGCAGCCATAGGCATACCCACAGCAGCCGGAGCCAGAGCCACAGCAGCCGTAGACATAGCCATAGCCTTAGCATTCATAGCCATAACCATAGCCATAGCAGCCATAGCCATAGCCATAGCAGCCATAGCCATAGCCAAACCCATAGCAGCCATAGCCATATCCATAGTAGCCATAGCCGTAGCCATAGCAGCCATAGCCATAGCCAATGCAGCCATAACCATAGCCATAGCAGCCATAGCGATAGCCATAGCAGCCGTAGGCAGAGCCATAGCAACCATAGCTATATCCATAGCAGACACACACATAGCCACAGCCATAGCAGCCATAATCATAGCCATAGCCATAGCAGCCAATGCCATAGCCATAGCAGCCATAGCCATAGCCATAGCAGTCATAGCTATAGCCATAGCCATAGCAGCCATAGCCATAGCCATAGCCATAGCAGCCACAGCCATAGCCATAGCAGCCATAGCCATAGCCATACCCATAGCAGCCATAGCCATAGCCATAGCCGTCATAGCCATAGCCACAGCCATAGCAGCCATAGCCATAGCCATTGCAGCCATAGCCATAGCCATAGCAGCCATAGCCATAGCCATACCCATAGCAGCCATAGCCATAGCCATAGCAGTCATGGCCATAGCCATAGACAAAGCAACCATAGCCATAGCCACAGCCATAGCAGCCATAGCCATAACCATAGCAGCCATAGCCATAGCCATAGCAGACATAACCACAGCCATAGCAGCCATAGCCATCGCAGCCGCAGCCATAGCCATAGCCATAGCAGCCATAGCCATAGCCATAGCCGCCACAGCCATGGCCATAGTATCCAAAACCATAGCCATAGCAGCCATAGCCAAAGACATAACCATAGCAGCCATAGCCATAGCCATAGCCATAGCAGCCATAGCCATATCCATAGTAGCCATAGCCGTAGCCATAGCAGCCATAGCCATAGCCAATGCAGCCATAACCATAGCCATAGCAGCCATAGCGATAGCCATAGCAGCCGTAGGCAGAGCCATAGCAACCATAGCTATATCCATAGCAGACACACACATAGCCACAGCCATAGCAGCCATAATCATAGCCATAGCCATAGCAGCCAATGCCATAGCCATAGCCATAGCAGCTGTAGCCCTTGCCAAAGCGGCCATAGCCATAGCCACAGCAGCCTTAGCCATAGCCATAGCCATAGCAGACATAGCCATAGCCATAGCCATAGCAGCCTTGGCCGTAGCCATAGTCATAGCAGACATAGCCATAGCCATAGCCATAGCAGCCATAGCCATAGCCATAGCAGCCGTAGCCATAGCAGCCGCAGCCATAGCCATAGCCATAGCAGCCATTGCCATAGCCATTGCAGCCATAACCACAGCCATAGCAGCCATAGCCATAGCCATAGCAGCCATAGGCATATCCAAAGCAGCGAGAGCCAGAGCCGCAGCAGCCGTAGACATAGCCATATCCTTAGCAGCCATAGACATAACCATAGCCATAGCAGCCATAGCTATAGCCATACCTGCCATAGCCATGGCCATAGTAGCCAAAGCCATAGCCATAGCAGCCATTGACATAGCCATAGCAGTCATAGCCATAGCCATAGCCATAACAGCCATAGGCATAGCCATAGCCATAGCAGCCATAGCCATAGCCATAGCCATAGCAGCCATAGCCATAGCCATAGCAGCCATAGCAATAGCCATAGCAGCCATAACCACAGCCATAGCAGCCATAGCCATAGCCATAGCAGCCATAGTCATAGCCATAGCAGTTATAGCCATAGACATAGCCATAGCAGCCATAGCCATAGCCATAGCCATAGCAGACGTAGCCATAGCCATAGCAGCCATAGCCATAGCCAAACCCATAGCAGCCATAGCCATAGCCAAACCCATAGCAGCCATAGCCATAGCCATAGCAGTCATGGCCATAGCCATAGACAAAGCAGCCATAGCCATAGCCACAGCCATAGCAGCCATAGCCATAACCATAGCAGCCATAGCCATAGCCATAGCAGACATAACCACAGCCACAGCAGCCATAGCCATAGCCATAGCAGCCATAGCCATAGCCATAGCCCTAGGGGCCATAGACATATCCATAGCCATAGCAGCCATAGAAATAGCCATAGCCGCCACAGCCATGGCCATTGTATCCAAAACCATAGCCATAGCAGCCATAGCCAAAGACATAGCCATAGCAGCCATAGCCATAGCCATAGCCATAGCCATAGCAGCCATAGCCATAGCCATAGCAGACATAGCCATAGCCATAGCCATAGCAGCCGTATCCATAGCCATAGTAGCCATAGCCATAGCCATAGCAGCCATAGCCATAGCCATAGCAGCCATAGCCATAGCCATACCCATAGCAGCCATAGCCATAGCCATAGCAGCCATAGCCATAGCCATAGCAGACATAGCCATAGCCATAGCCATAGCAGCCGTATCCATAGCCATAGTAGCCATAGCCATAGCCATAGCAGCCATAGTCGCCATAGCCATAACCATAGCAGCCATAGCCATAGCCATAGCAGACATAGCCATAGCCATAGCCATAGCAGCCGTATCCATAGCCATAGTAGCCATAGCCATAGCCATAGCAGCCACAGCCGCCATAGCCATAGCCATAGCAGCCATAGCCATAGCCATTGCAGCCATAGCCATAGCCATAGCAGCCATAGCCATAGCCATACCCATAGCAGCCATAGCCATAGCCATAGCAGTCATGGCCATAGCCATAGACAAAGCAACCATAGCCATAGCCACAGCCATAGCAGCCATAGCCATAACCATAGCAGCCATAGCCATAGCCATAGCAGACATAACCACAGCCATAGCAGCCATAGCCATAGCAGCCGCAGCCATAGCCATAGCCATAGCAGCCATAGCCATAGCCATAGCCGCCACAGCCATGGCCATAGTATCCAAAACCATAGCCATAGCAGCCATAGCCAAAGACATAGCCATAGCAGACATAGCCATAGCCATAGCCATAGCAGCCATAGCCATATCCATAGCAGCCATAGCCGTAGCCATAGCAGCCATAGCCATAGCCAATGCAGCCATAACCATAGCCATAGCATCCATAGCGATAGCCATAGCAGCCGTAGGCAGAGCCATAGCAACCATAGCTATATCCATAGCAGACACACACATAGCCACAGCCATAGCAGCCATAATCATAGCCATAGCCACAGCAGCCAATGCCATAGCCATAGCCATAGCAGCTGTAGCCATAGCCATAGCAGCCATAGCGATAGCCGTAGCAGCCGTAGGCATAGCCATAGCAGCCATAGCTATATCCATAGCAGACACACACATAGCCACAGCCATAGCAGCCATAATCATAGCCATAGCCATAGCAGCCATAGCCATGGCCATAGTAGCCAAAGCCATAGCCATAGCAGCCATATCCGTAGACATAGCCATAGCAGCCATAGCCATAGCCACAGCCATAGCCATTGCCATAGCAGCCATAGCCATAGCCATAGCAGCCATAGCCATAGGCATAGCAGCCATAGCCATAGCCATAGCAGCCATAGCCATAGCCATAGCAGTCATAGCTATAGCCATAGCCATAGCAGCCATAGCCATAGCCATAGCCATAGCAGCCACAGCCATAGCCATAGCAGCCATAGCCATAGCCATACCCATAGCAGCCATAGCCATAGCCATAGCCGTCATAGCCATAGCCACAGCCATAGCAGCCATAGCCATAGCCATAGCCATAGCAGCCATAGCCATAGCCATAGCAGCCATAGCAATAGCCATAGCAGCCATAACCACAGCCATAGCAGCCATAGCCATAGCCATAGCAGCCATAGCCATAGCCATAGCAGCCACAGCCAGAGCCACAGCAGCCGTAGACATAGCCATATCCTTAGCAGCCATAGACATAACCATAGCCATAGCAGCCATAGCTATAGCCATAGCTGCCATAGCCATGGCCATAGTAGCCAAAGCCATAGCCATAGCAGCCGTAGCCATAGCAGCCGCAGCCATAGCCATAGCCATAGCAGCCATTGCCATAGCCATTGCAGCCATAACCACAGCCATAGCAGCCATAGCCATAGCCATAACAGCCATAGGCATATCCATAGCAGCGAGAGCCAGAGCCGCAGCAGCCGTAGACATAGCCATATCCTTAGCAGCCATAGACATAACCATAGCCATAGCAGCCATAGCTATAGCCATAGCTGCCATAGCCATGGCCATAGTAGCCAAAGCCATAGCCATAGCAGCCATTGACATAGCCATAGCAGTCATAGCCATAGCCATAGCCATAACAGCCATAGGCATAGCCATAGCCATAGCAGCCATAGCCATAGCCATAGCCATAGCAGCCATAGCCATAGCCACAGCAGCCATAGCAATAGCCATAGCAGCCATAACCACAGCCATAGCAGCCATAGCCATAGCCATAGCAGCCATAGCCATAGCCATAGCAGTTATAGCCATAGACATAGCCATAGCAGCCATAGCCATAGCCATAGCCATAGCCATAGCAGACATAGCCATAGCCATAGCAGCCATAGCCATAGCCAAACCCATAGCAGCCATAGCCATAGCCAAACCCATAGCAGCCATAGCCATAGCCATAGCAGCCATAGCAATAGCCATAGCAGCCATAACCACAGCCATAGCAGCCATAGCCATAGCCATAGCAGCCATAGCCATAGCCATAGCAGTTATAGCCATAGCCATAGCCATAGCAGCCATAGCCATAGCCATAGCCATAGCAGACATAGCCATAGCCATAGCAGCCATAGCCATAGCCAAACCCATAGCAGCCATAGCGATAGCCATAGCAGACATAGCCATAGCCATAGCCATAGCAGCCGTATCCATAGCCATAGTAGCCATAGCCATAGCCATAGCAGCCATAGTCGCCATAGCCATAACCATAGCAGCCATAGCCATAGCCATAGCAGACATAGCCATAGCCATAGCCATAGCAGCCGTATCCATAGCCATAGTAGCCATAGCCATAGCCATAGCAGCCACAGCCGCCATAGCCATAGCCATAGCAGCCATAGCCATAGCCATTGCAGCCATAGCCATAGCCATAGCAGCCATAGCCATAGCCATAGCAGCCAGAGCCAGAGCCACAGCAGCCGTAGACATAGCCATAGCAGCCATAGCCATAGCCATAGCAGCCATAGCCATAGCCATAGCAGTCATAGCTATAGCCATAGCCATAGCAGCCATAGCCATAGCCATAGCCATAGCAGCCACAGCCATAGCCATAGCAGCCATAGCCATAGCCATACCCATAGCAGCCATAGCCATAGCCATAGCCGTCATAGCCATAGCCACAGCCATAGCAGCCATAGCCATAGCCATAGCCATAGCAGCCATAGCCATAGCCATAGCAGCCATAGCAATAGCCATAGCAGCCATAACCACAGCCATAGCAGCCATAGCCATAGCCATAGCAGCCATAGCCATAGCAGCCACAGCCAGAGCCACAGCAGCCGTAGACATAGCCATAGCCTTGGCAGCCATAGCCATAGCCATAGCCATAGCCATAGCAGCCATAGCCATAGCCATAGCAGCCATAGCAATAGCCATAGCAGCCATAACCACAGCCATAGCAGCCATAGCCATAGCAGCCATAGCCATAGCCATAGCAGTTATAGCCATAGACATAGCAGCCATAGGCATACCCATAGCAGCCGGAGCCAGAGCCACAGCAGCCGTCGACAAAGCCATAGCCTTAGCAGCCATAGCCATAGCCATAGCCATAGCAGCCATAGCCATAGCCATAGCAGCCATACAAATGGCCATAGTAGCCAAAGCCGTAGCCATAGCAGCCATAGCCATAGCCATATCCATAGCGGCCATAGCCATAGCCATAGCAGTCATAGCCATATCCATAGCCATAGCAGCCATGGCCATAGCCATAGCCATAGCAGCCATAGCCATAGCCATAGCAGCCATAGCCATAGCCATAGCAGACATAGCCACAGCCACAGCAGCGATAGCCATAGCCATAGCTGCCATAGGCATAGCCATACCCATAGCAGCCATAGACATAGCCATAGCAGTCATAGCCATAGCCATAGCCATAGCAGCCATAGCCATAGCGATAGCCATAGCAGCCATAGCCATAGCCATAGCAGCCATAGCAATAGCCATAGCAGCCATAACCACAGCCATAGCAGCCATAGCCATAGCCATAGCAGCCATAGCCATAGCCATAGCAGTTATAGCCATAGACATAGCCATAGCAGCCATAGCCATAGCCATAGCCATAGCAGACATAGCCATAGCCATAGCAGCCATAGACATAGCCAAACCCATAGCAGCCATAGCCATAGCCATAGCAGTCATGGCCATAGCCATAGACAAAGCAGCCATAGCCATAGCCACAGCCATAGCAGCCATAGCCATAACCATAGCAGCCATAGCCATAGCCATAGCAGACATAACCACAGCCACAGCAGCCATAGCCATAGCCATAGCAGCCATAGCCATAGCCATAGCAGCCAGAGCCAGAGCCACAGCAGCCGTAGACATAGCCATAGCCTTAGGGGCCATAGACATAACCATAGCCATTGCAGCCATAGAAATAGCCATAGCCGCCACAGCCATGGCCATTGTATCCAAAACCATAGCCATAGCAGCCATAGCCAAAGACATAGCCATAGCAGCCATAGCCATAGCCATAGCCATAGCCATAGCAGCCATAGCCACAGCCATAGCAGACATAGCCATAGCCATAGCCATAGCAGCCGTATCCATAGCCATAGTAGCCATAGCCATAGCCATAGCAGCCATAGTCGCCAAAGCCATAACCATAGCAGCCATAGCCATAGCCATAGCAGACATAGCCATAGCCATAGCCATAGCAGCCGTATCCATAGCCATAGTAGCCATAGCCATAGCCATAGCAGCCATAGCCGCCATAGCCATAGCCATAGCAGCCATAGCCATAGCCATTGCAGCCATAGCCATAGCCATAGCAGCCATAGCCATAGCCATACCCATAGCAGCCATAGCCATAGCCATAGCAGTCATGGACATAGCCATAGACAAAGCAACCATAGCCATAGCCACAGCCATAGCAGCCATAGCCATAACCATAGCAGCCATAGCCATAGCCATAGCAGACATAACCACAGCCATAGCAGCCATAGCCATAGCCATAGCAGCCATAGCCATCGCCATAGCCTTAGCAGCAATAGCCATAGTCATAGCCATAGCCATAGCAGCTATAGCCATAGCCATAGCCATAGCAGCCACAGCCGTAGCCATAGCAGCCATAGCCATAGCCATAGCAGCCATAGTAGACATAGCCATAGCCATAGCAGCCATAGCCATAGCCATAGCAGCCATAGCCATAGCTATAGCAGCCAGAGCCGGAGCCACAGCAGCCGTAGACATAGCCATAGCCATAGCAGCCATAGCCAAAGCCATAGCAGCCATAGCCATAGCAGCCGCAGCCATAGCCATAGCCATAGCAGCCATAGCCATAGCCATAGCCATAGCAGCCTTAGCCATAGCCATAGCCATAGCAGCCATAGCCATAGCCATTGCAGCCATAGCCATAGCCATAGCAGCCATAGCCATATCCATAGCAGCCATAGCCGTAGCCATAGCAGCCATAGCCATAGCCAATGCAGCCATAACCATAGCCATAGCATCCATAGCGATAGCCATAGCAGCCGTAGGCAGAGCCATAGCAACCATAGCTATATCCATAGCAGACACACACATAGCCACAGCCATAGCAGCCATAATCATAGCCATAGCCATAGCAGCCAATGCCATAGCCATAGCCATAGCAGCTGTAGCCATTGCCAAAGCGGCCATAGCCATAGCCACAGCAGCCTTAGCCATAGCCGTAGCCATAGCAGACATAGCCATAGCCATAGCCATAGCAGCCTTGGCCGTAGCCATTGTCATAGCAGACATAGCCATAGCCATAGCCATAGCAGCCATAGCCATAGCCATAGCAGCCGTAGCCATAGCAGCCGCAGCCATAGCCATAGCCATAGCAGCCATTGCCATAGCCATTGCAGCCATAACCACAGCCACAGCAGCCATAGCCATAGCCATAGCAGCCATAGGCATACCCACAGCAGCCGGAGCCAGAGCCACAGCAGCCGTAGACATAGCCATAGCCTTAGCATTCATAGCCATAACCATAGCCATAGCAGCCATAGCCATAGCCATAGCAGCCATAGCCATAGCCAAACCCATAGCAGCCATAGCCATAGCCATAGCAGTCATGGCCATAGCCATAGACAAAGCAGCCATAGCCATAGCCACAGCCACAGCAGCCATAGCCATAACCGTAGCAGCCATAGCCATAGCCATAGCAGACATAACCACAGCCACAGCAGCCATAGCCATAGCCATAGCAGCCATAGCCGTAACCATAGCTATACTAGCCATAGCCATAGCAGCCAAAGCCATATCCATAGCAGCCAGAGCCAGAGCCACAGCAGCCGTAGACATAGCCATAGCAGCCATAGCCATAGCCATAGCAGCCATAGCCATAGCCATAGCTGACATAGTCATAACCATAGCCATAGCAGCCATAGCCATAGCCATAGCAGCCATAGCCGTAGCCATAGCAGCCATAGCCATTGCCATTGCAGCCATAGCCATAGCCATAGCAGCCATAGCGATAGCCGTAGCAGCCGTAGGCATAGCCATAGCAGCCATAGCTATATCCATAGCAGACACACACCTAGCCACAGCCATAGCAGCCATAATCATAGCCATAGCCATAGCAGCCATAGCCATGGCCATAGTAGCCAAAGCCATAGCCATAGCAGCCATATCCGTAGACATAGCCATAGCAGCCATAGCCATAGCCACAGCCATAGCCATTGCCATAGCAGCCATAGCCATAGCCATAGCAGCCAGAGCCAGAGCCATAGCAGCCATAGCCATAGCAATAGCTGACATAGTCATAACCATAGCCATAGCAGCCATAGCCATAGCCATAGCAGCCATAGCCGTAGCCATAGCAGCCATAGCCATAGCCATTGCAGCCATAACCATAGCCATAGCATCCATAGCGATAGCCATAGCAGCCGTAGGCAGAGCCATAGCAACCATAGCTATATCCATAGCAGACACACACATAGCCACAGCCATAGCAGCCATAATCATAGCCATAGCCATAGCAGCCAATGCCATAGCCATAGCCATAGCAGCTGTAGCCATTGCCAAAGCGGCCATAGCCATAGCCACAGCAGCCTTAGCCATAGCCATAGCCATAGCAGACATAGCCATAGCCATAGCCATAGCAGCCTTGGCCGTAGCCATTGTCATAGCAGACATAGCCATAGCCATAGCCATAGCAGCCATAGCCATAGCCATAGCAGCCGTAGCCATAGCAGCCGCAGCCATAGCCATAGCCATAGCAGCCATTGCCATAGCCATTGCAGCCATAACCACAGCCACAGCAGCCATAGCCATAGCCATAGCAGCCATAGGCATACCCACAGCAGCCGGAGCTAGAGCCACAGCAGCCGTAGACATAGCCATAGCCTTAGCATTCATAGCCATAACCATAGCCATAGCAGCCATAGCCATAGCCATAGCAGCCATAGCCATAGCCAAACCCATAGCAGCCATAGCCATAGCCATAGCAGTCATGGCCATAGCCATAGACAAAGCAGCCATAGCCATAGCCACAGCCACAGCAGCCATAGCCATAACCGTAGCAGCCATAGCCATAGCCATAGCAGACATAACCACAGCCACAGCAGCCATAGCCATAGCCATAGCAGCCATAGCCGTAACCATAGCTATAGTAGCCATAGCCATAGCAGCCATAGCCATATCCATAGCAGCCAGAGCCAGAGCCACAGCAGCCGTAGACATAGCCATAGCAGCCATAGCCATAGCCATAGCAGCCATAGCCATAGCCATAGCTGACATAGTCATAACCATAGCCATAGCAGCCATAGCCATAGCCATAGCAGCCATAGCCGTAGCCATAGCAGCCATAGCCATAGCCATTGCAGCCATAGCCATAGCCATAGCAGCCATAGCGATAGCCGTAGCAGCCGTAGGCATAGCCATAGCAGTCATGGCCATAGCCATAGACAAAGCAGCCATAGCCATAGCCACAGCCACAGCAGCCATAGCCATAACCGTAGCAGCCATAGCCATAGCCATAGCAGACATAACCACAGCCACAGCAGCCATAGCCATAGCCATAGCAGCCATAGCCGTAACCATAGCTATAGTAGCCATAGCCATAGCAGCCATAGCCATATCCATAGCAGCCAGAGCCAGAGCCACAGCAGCCGTAGACATAGCCATAGCAGCCATAGCCATAGCCATAGCAGCCATAGCCATAGCCATAGCTGACATAGTCATAACCATAGCCATAGCAGCCATAGCCATAGCCATAGCAGCCATAGCCGTAGCCATAGCAGCCATAGCCATAGCCATTGCAGCCATAGCCATAGCCATAGCAGCCATAGCGATAGCCGTAGCAGCCGTAGGCATAGCCATAGCAGCCATAGCTATATCCATAGCAGACACACACCTAGCCACAGCCATAGCAGCCATAATCATAGCCATAGCCATAGCAGCCATAGCCATGGCCATAGTAGCCAAAGCCATAGCCATAGCAGCCATATCCGTAGACATAGCCATAGCAGCCATAGCCATAGCCACAGCCATAGCCATTGCCATAGCAGCCATAGCCATAGCCATAGCAGCCATAGCCATAGGCATAGCAGCCATAGCCATAGCCATAGCAGCCATAGCCATAGCCATAGCAGTCATAGCTATAGCCATAGCCATAGCAGCCATAGCCATAGCCATAGCAGTCACAGCTATAGCCATAGCAGCCAGAGCCAGAGCCACAGCAGCCGTAGACATAGCCATAGCCTTAGGGGCCATAGACATAACCATAGCCATAGCAGCCATAGCCATAGCCATAGCAGACATAACCACAGCCACAGCAGCCATAGCCATAGCCATAGCAGCCATAGCCATAGCCATAGCAGCCAGAGCCAGAGCCACAGCAGCCGTAGACATAGCCATAGCCTTAGGGGCCATAGACATAACCATAGCCATAGCAGCCATAGCTATAGCCATAGCTGCCATAGCCATGGCCATGGTAGCCAAAGCCATAGCCATAACAGCCATAGCCATAGACATAGCCATAGCCATAGCAGTCATAGCCATAGCCATAGCAGACATAACCACAGCCACAGCAGACATAGCCATAGCCATAGCAGCCATAGCCATAGCCATAGCCATAGCAGCCGTATCCATAGCCATAGTAGCCATAGCCATAGCCATAGCAGCCATAGTCGCCATAGCCATAACCATAGCAGCCATAGCCATAGCCATAGCAGACATAGCCATAGCCATAGCCATAGCAGCCGTATCCATAGCCATAGTAGCCATAGCCATAGCCATAGCAGCCACAGCCGCCATAGCCATAGCCATAGCAGCCATAGCCATAGCCATTGCAGCCATAGCCATAGCCATAGCAGCCATAGCCATAGCCATACCCATAGCAGCCATAGCCATAGCCATAGCAGTCATGGCCATAGCCATAGACAAAGCAACCATAGCCATAGCCACAGCCATAGCAGCCATAGCCATAACCATAGCAGCCATAGCCATAGCCATAGCAGACATAACCACAGCCATAGCAGCCATAGCCATAGCAGCCGCAGCCATAGCCATAGCCATAGCAGCCATAGCCATAGCCATAGCCGCCACAGCCATGGCCATAGTATCCAAAACCATAGCCATAGCAGCCATAGCCAAAGACATAGCCATAGCAGACATAGCCATAGCCATAGCCATAGCAGCCATAGCCATAGCCATAGCCATAGCAGCCATAGCCATATCCATAGCAGCCATAGCCGCAGCCATAGCAGCCATAGCCATAGCCAATGCAGCCATAACCATAGCCATAGCAGCCTTAGACATAGCCATAGCCATAGCAGACATAGCCATAGCCATAGCCATAGCAGCCTTGGCCGTAGCCATAGTCATAGCAGACATAGCCATAGCCATAGCCATAGCAGCCATAGCCGCAGCCATAGCAGCCATAGCCATAGCCAATGCAGCCATAACCATAGCCATAGCATCCATAGCGATAGCCATAGCAGCCGTAGGCAGAGCCATAGCAACCATAGCTATATCCATAGCAGACACACACATAGCCACAGCCATAGCAGCCATAATCATAGCCATAGCCATAGCAGCCAATGCCATAGCCATAGCCATAGCAGCTGTAGCCATTGCCAAAGCGGCCATAGCCATAGCCACAGCAGCCTTAGACATAGCCATAGCCATAGCAGACATAGCCATAGCCATAGCCATAGCAGCCTTGGCCGTAGCCATAGTCATAGCAGACATAGCCATAGCCATAGCCATAGCAGCCATAGCCATAGCCATAGCAGCCGTAGCCATAGCAGCCGCAGCCATACCCATAGCCATAGCAGCCATTGCCATAGCCATTGCAGCCATAACCACAGCCATAGCAGCCATAGCCATAGCCATAACAGCCATAGGCATATCAATAGCAGCGAGAGCCAGAGCCGCAGCAGCCGTAGACATAGCCATATCCTTAGCAGCCATAGACATAACCATAGCCATAGCAGCCATAGCTATAGCCATAGCTGCCATAGCCATGGCCATAGTAGCCAAAGCCATAGCCATAGCAGCCATAGCCATAGCCATAGCAGCCATAGCAATAGCCATAGCAGCCATAACCACAGCCATAGCAGCCATAGCCATAGCCATAGCAGCCATAGCCATAGCCATAGCAGTTATAGCCATAGACATAGCCATAGCAGCCATAGCCATAGCCATAGCCATAGCAGACATAGCCATAGCCATAGCAGCCATAGCCATAGCCAAACCCATAGCAGCCATAGCCATAGCCAAACCCATAGCAGCCATAGCCATAGCCATAGCAGTCATGGCCATAGCCATAGACAAAGCAGCCATGGCCATAGCCACAGCCATAGCAGACATAGCCATAGCCATAGCAGCCATAGCCATAGCCATAGCCATAGCAGACATAGCCATAGCCATAGCAGCCATAGCCATAGCCAAACCCATAGCAGCCATAGCCATAGCCAAACCCATAGCAGCCATAGCCATAGCCATAGCAGACATAACCACAGCCACAGCAGACATAGCCATAGCCATAGCAGCCATAGCCATAGCCATAGCAGCCAGAGCCAGAGCCACAGCAGCCGTAGACATAGCCATAGCCTTAGGGGCCATAGACATAACCATAGCCATAGCAGCCATAGAAATGGCCATAGCCGCCACAGCCATGGCCATTGTATCCAAAACCATAGCCATAGCAGCCATAGCCAAAGACATAGCCATAGCAGCCATAGCCATAGCCATAGCCATAGCCATAGCAGCCATAGCCATAGCCATAGCAGACATAGCCATAGCCATAGCTATAGCAGCCGTATCCATAGCCATAGTAGCCATAGCCATAGCCATAGCAGCCATAGTCGCCATAGCCATAACCATAGCAGCCATAGCCATAGCCATAGCAGACATAGCCATAGCCATAGCCATAGCAGCCGTATCCATAGCCATAGTAGCCATAGCCATAGCCATAGCAGCGATAGCCGCCATAGCCATAGCCATAGCAGCCATAGCCATAGCCATTGCAGCCATAGCCATAGCCATAGCAGCCATAGCCATAGCCATACCCATAGCAGCCATAGCCATAGCCATAGCAGTCATGGCCATAGCCATAGACAAAGCAACCATAGCCATAGCCACAGCCATAGCAGCCATAGCCATAACCATAGCAGTCATAGCCATAGCCATAGCAGACATAACCACAGCCATAGCAGCCATAGCCATAGCCATAGCAGCCATAGCCATCGCCATAGCCTTAGCAGCAATCGCCATAGTCATAGCCATAGCCATAGCAGCTATAGCCATAGCCATAGCCATAGCAGCCACAGCCGTAGCCATAGCAGCCATAGCCATAGCTATAGCAGCCAGAGCCGGAGCCACAGCAGCCGTAGACATAGCCATAGCCTTAGCAGCCATAGCCATAACCATAGCTATAGCAGCCATAGCCATAGCAGCCATAGACATATCCATAGCAGCCAGAGCCAGAGCCACAGCAGCCGTAGACATAGCCATAGCATCCATAGCCATAGCAGCCGTAGCCATAGCCATAGCTGCCATAGTCATAACCTTAGTCATTGCAGCCATAGCCATAGCCATAGCAGCCATAGCCGTAGCCATAGCAGCCATAGCCATAGTCATAGCAGCCATAGCCATAGCCATAGCAGCCATAGCGATAGCCGTAGAAACCGTAGGCATAGCCATAGCAGCCATAGCTATATCCATAGCAGACACACACATAGCCACAGCCATAGCAGCCATAATCATAGCCATAGCCATAGCAGCCAGTGCCATAGCCATAGCCATAGCCATAGCCATAGCAGCCGATGCCATATCCATAGCCATAGCAGCTGTAGCTATTGCCAAAGCGGCCATAGCCATAGCCACAGCAGCCTTAGCCATAGCCATAGCCATAGCAGACATAGCCATAGCCATAGCCATAGCAGCCTTAGCCATAGCCATAGTCATAGCAGCCATAGCCATAGCCATAGCCATAGCAGCCATAGCCAAAGCCATAGCAGCCATAGCCATAGCAGCCGCAGCCATAGCCATAGCCATAGCAGCCATAGCCATAGCCATAGCCATAGCAGCCTTAGCCATAGCCATAGCCATAGCAGCCATAGCCAAAGACATAGCCATAGCAGCCATAGCCATAGCCATAGCCATGGCAGCCATAGCCATATCCATAGCAGCCATAGCCGTAGCCATAGCAGCCATAGCCATAGCCAATGCAGCCATAACCATAGCCATAGCATCCATAGCGATAGCCATAGCAGCCGTAGGCAGAGCCATAGCAACCATAGCTATATCCATAGCAGACACACACATAGCCACAGCCATAGCAGCCATAATCATAGCCATAGCCATAGCAGCCAATGCCATAGCCATAGCCATAGCATCTGTAGCCATTGCCAAAGCGGCCATAGCCATAGCCACAGCAGCCTTAGCCATAGCCATAGCCATAGCAGACATAGCCATAGCCATAGCCATAGCAGCCTTGGCCGTAGCCATTGTCATAGCAGACATAGCCATAGCCATAGCCATAGCAGCCATAGCCATAGCCATAGCAGCCGTAGCCATAGCAGCCGCAGCCATAGCCATAGCCATAGCAGCCATTGCCATAGCCATTGCAGCCATAACCACAGCCATAGCAGCCATAGCTATAGCCATAGCAGCCATAGGCATATCCATAGCAGCGGGAGTCAGAGCCGCAGCAGCCGTAGACATAGCCATATCCTTAGCAGACATAGACATAACCATAGCCATAGCAGCCATAGCTATAGCCATAGCTGCCATAGCCATGGCCATAGTAGCCAAAGACATAGCCATAGCAGCCATAGCCATAGACATAGACATAACCATAGCAGCCATAGCCATAGCCATAGCCATAACCATAGCAGCCATAGCCATAGCCGTAGCAGCCATAGCCATAGCCATAGCAGCCATAGCAGCCATAGCGATAGCCAAAGCAGCCATAGGCATACCCACAGCAGCCGGAGCCAGAGCCACAGCAGCCGTAGACATAGCCATAGCCTTAGCATTCATAGCCATAACCATAGCCATAGCAGCCATAGCCATAGCCATAGCAGCCATAGCCATAGCCAAACCCATAGCAGCCATAGCCATAGCCATAGCAGTCATGGCCATAGCCATAGACAAAGCAGCCATAGCCATAGCCACAGCCACAGCAGCCATAGCCATAACCGTAGCAGCCATAGCCATAGCCATAGCAGACATAACCACAGCCACAGCAGCCATAGCCATAGCCATAGCAGCCATAGCCGTAACCATAGCTATAGTAGCCATAGCCATAGCAGCCATAGCCATATCCATAGCAGCCAGAGCCAGAGCCACAGCAGCCGTAGACATAGCCATAGCAGCCATAGCCATAGCCATAGCAGCCATAGCCATAGCCATAGCTGACATAGTCATAACCATAGCCATAGCAGCCATAGCCATAGCCATAGCAGCCATAGCCGTAGCCATAGCAGCCATAGCCATAGCCATTGCAGCCATAGCCATAGCCATAGCAGCCATAGCGATAGCCGTAGCAGCCGTAGGCATAGCCATAGCAGCCATAGCTGTACCCATAGCAGACACACACATAGCCACAGCCATAGCAGCCATAATCATAGCCATAGCCATAGCAGCCATAGCCATGGCCATAGTAGCCAAAGCCATAGCCATAGCAGCCATATCCGTAGACATAGTCATAGCAGCCATAGCCATAGCCACAGCCATAGCCATTGCCATAGCAGCCATAGCCATAGCCATATCAGCCATAGCCATAGGCATAGCAGCCATAGCCATAGCCATAGCAGCCATAGCCATAGCCATAGCAGTCATAGCTATAGCCATAGCCATAGCAGCCATAGCCATAGCCATAGCCATAGCAGCCACAGCCATAGCCATAGCAGCCATAGCCATAGCCATACCCATAGCAGCCATAGCCATAGCCATAGCCGTCATAGCCATAGCCACAGCCATAGCAGCCATAGCCATAGCCATAGCCATAGCAGCCATATCCATAGCCATAGCAGCCATAGCAATAGCCATAGCAGCCATAACCACAGCCATAGCAGCCATAGCCATAGCCATAGCAGCCATAGCCATAGCCATAGCAGCCACAGCCAGAGCCACAGCAGCCGTAGACATAGCCATAGCCTTGGCAGCCATAGCCATAGCCATAGCCATAGCCATAGCAGCCATAGCCATAGCCATAGCAGCCATAGCAATAGCCATAGCAGCCATAACCACAGCCATAGCAGCCATAGCCATAGCAGCCATAGCCATAGCCATAGCAGTTATAGCCATAGACATAGCAGCCATAGGCATACCCATAGCAGCCGGAGCCAGAGCCACAGCAGCCGTCGACAAAGCCATAGCCTTAGCAGCCATAGCCATAGCCATAGCCATAGCAGCCATAGCCATAGCCATAGCAGCCATACCAATGGCCATAGTAGCCAAAGCCGTAGCCATAGCAGCCATAGCCATAGCCATATCCATAGCGGCCATAGCCATAGCCATAGCAGTCATAGCCATAGCCATAGCCATAGCAGCCATGGCCATAGCCATAGCCATAGCAGCCATAGCCATAGCCATAGCAGCCATAGCCATAGCCATAGCAGACATAGCCACAGCCACAGCAGCCATAGCCATAGCCATAGCTGCCATAGGCATAGCCATACCCATAGCAGCCATAGACATAGCCATAGCAGTCATGGACATAGCCATAGCCATAGCAGCCATAGCCATAGCGATAGCCATAGCAGCCATAGCCATAGCCATAGCAGCCATAGCAATAGCCATAGCAGCCATAACCACAGCCATAGCAGCCATAGCCATAGCCATAGCAGCCATAGCCATCGCCATAGCCTTAGCAGCAATAGCCATAGTCATAGCCATAGCCATAGCAGCTATAGCCATAGCCATAGCCATAGCAGCCACAGCCGTAGCCATAGCAGCCATAGCCATAGCCATAGCAGCCATAGTAGACATAGCCATAGCCATAGCAGCCATAGCCATAGCCATAGCAGCCATAGCCATAGCTATAGCAGCCAGAGCCGGAGCCACAGCAGCCGTAGACATAGCCATTGCCTTAGCAGCCATAGCCATAACCATAGCTATAGCAGCCATAGCCATAGCAGCCATAGACATATCCATAGCAGCCAGAGCCAGAGCCACAGCAGCCGTAGACATAGCCATAGCATCCATAGCCATAGCAGCCGTAGCCATAGCCATAGCTGCCATAGTCATAACCTTAGCCATTGCAGCCATAGCCATAGCCATAGCAGCCATAGCCGTAGCCATAGCAGCCATAGCCATAGTCATAGCAGCCATAGCCATAGCCATAGCAGCCATAGCGATAGCCGTAGCAGCCGTAGGCATAGCCATAGCAGCCATAGCTATATCCATAGCAGACACACACATAGCCATAGCCATAGCAGCCATAATCATAGCCATAGCCATAGCAGCCAATGCCATAGCCATAGCCATAGCCATAGCAGCCGATGCCATATCCATAGCCATAGCAGCTGTAGCTATTGCCAAAGCGGCCATAGCCTTAGCCACAGCAGCCTTAGCCATAGCCATAGCCATAGCAGACATAGCCATAGCCATAGCCATAGCAGCCTTAGCCATAGCCATAGTCATAGCAGCCATAGCCATAGCCATAGCCATAGCAGCCATAGCCAAAGCCATAGCAGCCATAGCCATAGCAGCCGCAGCCATAGCCATAGCCATAGCAGCCATAGCCATAGCCTTAGCCGCCACAGCCATCGCCATAGTATCCAAAACCATAGCCATAGCAGCCATAGCCAAAGACATAGCCATAGCAGCCATAGCCATAGCCATAGCCATAGCAGCCATAGCCATATCCATAGCAGCCATAGCCGTAGCCATAGCAGCCATAGCCATAGCCAATGCAGCCATAACCATAGCCATAGCATCCATAGCGATAGCCATTGCAGCCGTAGGCAGAGCCATAGCAACCATAGCTATATCCATAGCAGACACACACATAGCCACAGCCATAGCAGCCATAATCATAGCCATAGCCATAGCAGCCAATGCCATAGCCATAGCCATAGCAGCTGTAGCCATTGCCAAAGCGGCCATAGCCATAGCCACAGCAGCCTTAGCCATAGCCATAGCCATAGCAGACATAGCCATAGCCATAGCCATAGCAGCCTTGGCCGTAGCCATAGTCATAGCAGACATAGCCATAGCCATAGCCATAGCAGCCATAGCCATAGCCATAGCAGCCATAGCCATAGCCATAGCAGCCATAGCGATAGCCATAGCAGCCATAGCCATAGCCATAGCAGTCATAGCCATAGCCATAGCCATAACAGCCATAGCCATAGCAGCCATAGCCATAGCCATAGCCATAGCCGTAGCAGCCATAGCCATAGCCAAAGCAGCCATAGCCATAGCCATAGCAACCATAGCCATAGCCAGAGCAGTCATAGCCACAGCCATAGCAGTCATGGCCATAGCCATAGCAGCCATAGGCATAGCCATACCCATAGCAGCCATAGCCATAGCCATAGCAGTCATAGATATAGCCATAGCCATAGCAGCCATAGCCATAGCCATAGCCATAGCAGCCATAGCCATAGCCATGCCAGCTAATTGCCATAGCCATACCCATAGCAGCCATAGCCATAGCCATAGCCGTCATAGCCATAGCCACAGCCATAGCAGCCATAGCCATAGCCATAGCCATAGCAGCCATAGCCATAGCCATAGCAGCCATAGCAATAGCCATAGCAGCCATAACCACAGCCATAGCTGCCATAGCCATAGCCATAGCAGCCATAGCCATAGCCATAGCAGCCAGAGCCAGAGCCACAGCAGCCGTAGACGTAGCCATAGCCTTGGCAGCCATAGACATAACCATGGCCATAGCAGCCATAGCCATAGCCAGAGCAGTCATAGCCACAGCCATAGCAGTCATGGCCATAGCCATAGCAGCCATAGGCATAGCCATACCCATAGTAGCCAAAGCCGTAGCCATAGCAGCCATAGCCATAGCCATATCCATAGCGACCATAGCCATAGCCATAGCAGTCATAGCCATAGCCATAGCCATAGCAGCCATAGCCATAGCCATAGCAGCCAGAGCCAGAGCCACAGCAGCCGTAGACGTAGCCATAGCCTTGGCAGCCATAGACATAACCATGGCCATAGCAGCCATAGCCATAGCCATAGCAGCCATAGCAATAGCCATAGCAGCCATAACCACAGCCATAGCAGCCATAGCCATAGCCATAGCAGCCATAGCCATAGCCATAGCAGTTATAGCCATAGACATAGCCATAGCAGCCATAGCCATAGCCATAGCCATAGCAGACATAGCCATAGCCATAGCAGCCATAGCCATAGCCAAACCCATAGCAGCCATAGCCATAGCCATAGCAGTCATGGCCATAGCCATAGACAAAGCAGCCATAGCCATAGCCACAGCCACAGCAGCCATAGCCATAGCCATAGCAGACATAACCACAGCCACAGCAGCCATAGCCATAGCCATAGCAGCCATAGCCGTAACCATAGCTATAGTAGCCATAGCCATAGCAGCCATAGCCATATCCATAGCAGCCAGAGCCACAGCCACAGCAGCCGTAGACATAGCCATAGCAGCCATAGCCATAGCCATAGCAGCCATAGGCATAGCCATAGCTGACATAGTCATAAGCATAGCCATAGCAGCAATGGCCATAGCCATAGCAGCCATAGCCGTAGCCATAGCAGCCATAGCCATAGCCATTGCAGCCATAGCCATAGCCATAGCAGCCATAGCGATAGCCGTAGCAGCCGTAGGCATAGCCATAGCAGCCACAGCTATATCCATAGCAGACACACACATAGCCACAGCCATAGCAGCCATAATCATAGCCATAGGCATAGCAGCCATAGCCATGGCCATAGTAGCCAAAGCCATAGCCGTAGCAGCCATATCCGTAGACAGAGCCATAGCAGCCATAGCCATAGCCGCAGCCATAGCCATTGCCATAGCAGCCATAGCCATAGCCATAGCAGCCATAGCGATAGGCATAGCAGCCATAGCCATAGCCATAGCAGCCATAGCCATAGCCATAGCAGTCATAGCTATAGCCATAGCCATAGCAGCCATAGCCATAGCCATAGCCATAGCAGCCACAGCCATAGCCATAGCAGCCATAGCCATAGCCATACCCATAGCAGCCATAGACATAGCCATAGCCGTCATAGCCATAGCCACAGCCATAGCAGCCATAGCCACAGCCATAGCCATAGCAGCCATAGCCATAGCCATAGCAGCCATAGCAATAGCCATAGCAGCCATAACCACAGCCATAGCAGCCATAGCCATAGCCATAGCAGCCATAGCCATAGCCATAGCAGCCAGAGCCAGAGCCACAGCAGCCGTAGACATAGCCATAGCCTTGGCAGCCATAGCCATAGCCATAGCCATAGCAGCCATAGCCATAGCCATAGCAGCCATAGCAATATCCATAGCAGCCATAACCACAGCCATAGCAGCCATAGCCGTAGCCATAGCAGCCATAGCCATAGCCATAGCAGTTATAGCCATAGACATAGCAGCCATAGGCATACCCATAGCAGCCGGAGCCAGAGCCACAGCAGCCGTAGACATAGCCATAGCCTTAGCAGCCATAGCCATAGCCATAGCCATAGCAGCCATAGCTATAGCCATAGCAGCCATACCAATGGCCATAGTAGCCAAAGCCGTAGCCATAGCAGCCATAGCCATAGCCATATCCATAGCGGCCATAGCCATAGCCATAGCAGTCATAGCCATAGCCATAGCCATAGCAGCCATGGCCATAGCCATAGCCATAGCAGCCATAGCCATAGCCATAGCAGCCATAGCCATAGCCATAGCAGACATAGCCACAGCCATAGCAGCCATAGCCATAGCCATAACTGCCATAGGCATAGCCATACCCATAGCAGCCATAGACATAGCCATAGCAGTCATAGCCATAGCCATAGCCATAGCAGCCATAGCCATAGCGATAGCCATAGCAGCCATAGCCTTAGCCATAGCAGCCATAGCAATAGCCATAGCAGCCATAACCACAGCCATAGCAGCCATAGCCATAGCCATAGCAGCCATAGCCATAGCCATAGCAGTTATAGCCATAGACATAGCCATAGCAGCCATAGCCATAGCCATAGCCATAGCAGACATAGCCATAGCCATAGCAGCCATAGCCATAGCCAAACCCATAGCAGCCATAGCCATAGCCATAGCAGTCATGGCCATAGCCATAGACAAAGCAGCCATAGCCATAGCCACAGCCATAGCAGCCATAGCCATAACCATAGCAGCCATAGCCATAGCCATAGCAGACATAACCACAGCCACAGCAGCCAGAGCCATAGCCATAGCAGCCATAGCCATAGCCATAGCAGCCAGAGCCAGAGCCACAGCAGCCGTAGACATAGCCATAGCCTTAGGGGCCATAGACATAACCATAGCCATAGCAGCCATAGAAATAGCCATAGCCGCCATAGCCATGGCCATAGTATCCAAAACCATAGCCATAGCAGCCATAGCCAAAGACATAGCCATAGCAGCCATAGCCATAGCCATAGCCATAGCCATAGCAGCCATAGCCATAGCCATAGCAGACATAGCCATAGCCATAGCCATAGCAGCCGTATCCATAGCCATAGTAGCCATAGCCATAGCCATAGCAGCCATAGCCGCCATAGCCATAGCCATAGCAGCCATAGCCATAGCCATTGCAGGCAGAGCCATAGCAGCCAGAGCCAGAGCCACAGCAGCCGTAGACATAGCCATAGCCTTAGCAGCCATAGACATAATCATAGCCATAGCAGCCATAGCCATAGCCATAGCAGACATAGCCACAGCCATAGCAGCCATAGCCATAGCCATAGCTGCCATAGGCATAGCCATACCCATAGCAGCCATAGACATAGCCATAGCAGTCATAGCCATAGCCATAGCCATAGCAGCCATAGCCATAGCCATAGCCATAGCAGCCATAGCCATAGCCATAGCAGCCATAGCCATAGCAGCCGCAGCCATAGCCATAGGCATAGCAGTTATAGCCATAGACATAGCCGCCACAGCCATGGCCATAGTATCCAAAACCATAGCCATAGCAGCCATAGCCAAAGACATAGCCATAGCAGCCATAGCCATAGCCATAGCCATAGCAGCCATAGCCATATCCATAGCAGCCATAGCCGTAGCCATAGCAGCCATAGCCATAGCCAATGCAGCCATAACCATAGCCATAGCATCCATAGCGATAGCCATAGCAGCCGTAGGCAGAGCCATAGCAACCATAGCTATATCCATAGCAGACACACACATAGCCACAGCCATAGCAGCCATAATCATAGCCATAGCCATAGCAGCCAATGCCATAGCCATAGCCATAGCAGCTGTAGCCATTGCCAAAGCGGCCATAGCCATAGCCACAGCAGCCTTAGCCATAGCCATAGCCATAGCAGACATAGCCATAGCCATAGCCATAGCAGCCTTGGCCGTAGCCATAGTCATAGCAGACATAGCCATAGCCATAGCCATAGCAGCCATAGCCATAGCCATAGCAGCCGTAGCCATAGCAGCCGCAGCCATAGCCATAGCCATAGCAGCCATTGTCATAGCCATTGCAGCCATAACCACAGCCATAGCAGCCATTGCCATAGCCATAGCAGCCATAGGCATATCCATAGCAGCGAGAGCCAGAGCCGCAGCAGCCGTAGACATAGTCATATCCTTAGCAGCCATAGACATAACCATAGCCATAGCAGCCATAGCTATAGCCATAGCTGCCATAGCCATGGCCATAGTAGCCAAAGCCATAGCCATAGCAGCCATTGACATAGCCATAGCAGCCAGAGCCAGAGCCACAGCAGCCGTAGACATAGCCATAGCCTTAGGGGCCATAGACATAACCATAGCCATAGCAGCCATAGAAATAGCCATAGCCGCCACAGCCATGGCCATAGTATCCAAAACCATAGCCATAGCAGCTATAGCCAAAGACATAGCCATAGCAGCCATAGCAATAGCCATAGCCATAGCCATAGCAGCCATAGCCATAGCCATAGCAGACATAGCCATAGCCATAGCTATAGCAGCCGTATCCATAGCCATAGTAGCCATAGTCATAGCCATAGCAGCCACGGTCGCCATAGCCATAACCATAGCAGCCATAGCCATAGCCATAGCAGACATAGCCATAGCCATAGCCATAGCAGCCGTATCCATAGCCATAGTAGCCATAGCCATAGCCATATCAGCCATAGCCATAGCCATTGCAGCCATAGCCATAGCCATAGCAGCCATAGCCATAGCCATACCCATAGCAGCCATAGCCATAGCCATAGCAGTCATGGCCATAGCCATAGACAAAGCAACCATAGCCATAGCCACAGCCATAGCAGCCATAGCCATAACCATAGCAGCCATAGCCATAGCCATAGCAGACATAACCACAGCCATAGCAGCCATAGCCATAGCCATAGCAGCCATAGCCATCGCCATAGCCTTAGCAGCAATAGCCATAGTCATAGCCATAGCCATAGGAGCTATAGCCATAGCCATAGCCATAGCAGCCATTGCCATAGCCATAGCAGCCATAACCACAGCCATAGCGGCCATAGCCATAGCCATAGCAGCCAGAGCCATAGCAGCCAGAGCCAGAGCCACAGCAGCCGTAGACATAGCCATAGCCTTAGCAGCCATACACATAATCATAGCCATAGCAGCCATAGCCATAGCCACAGCAGCCACAGCCATGGCCATAGTAGCCAAAGCCATAGCCATGGCCATAGTAGCCAAAGCCATAGCCATTGCAGCCATAGCCATAGATATAGCCATAGCCGCCAAAACCATAGCCGTAGCCATAGCCATAGCAGCCATAGCCATAGCCATAGCAGCCATACCAATGGCCATAGTAGCCAAAGCCGTAGCCATAGCAGCCATAGCCATAGCCATATCCATAGCGGCCATAGCCATAGCCATAGCAGTCATAGCCATAGCCATAGCCATAGCAGCCATAGCCATAGCCATAGCCATAGCCATAGCAGCCATAGCCATAGCCATAGCAGCCATAGCCATAGCCATAGCAGACATAGCCACAGCCATAGCAGCCATAGCCATAGCCATAGCTGCCATAGGCATAGCCATACCCATAGCAGTCATAGCCATAGCCATAGCCATAGCAGCCATAGCCATAGCCATAGCAGCCATAGCCATAGCCATAGCAGCCATAGCAATAGCCATAGCAGTCATAACCACAGCCATAGCAGCCATAGCCATAGCCATAGCAGCCATAGCCATAGCCATAGCAGTCATAGCCATAGACATAGCCATAGCAGCTATAGCCATAGCCATAGCCATAGCAGACATAGCCATAGCCATAGCAGCCATAGCCATAGCCATAGCAGACATAAACACAGCCATAGCAGCCATAGCCATAGCCATAGCTGCCATAGGCATGGCCATAGTAGCCAAAGCCATTGCCATAGCAGCCAGAGCCATAGACATAGCCATAGCATCCATAGCCATAGCCATAGCCATGGCCATAGCAGCCATAGCCATACCCATAGCAGCCATAGCCATAGCCATAGCAGACATAGCCATAGCCATAGCCATAGCCATAGCCATAGCAGCCGTAGCCATAGCCATTGCAGCCATAGCCATAGCCATAGCAGCCATAGCCGTAGCCATAGCAGCCATAGCCATAGCCATAGCAGCCATAACCATAGCCATAGCATCCATAGCGATAGCCATAGCAGCCGTAGGCAGAGCCATAGCAACCATAGCTATATCCATAGCAGACACACACATAGACACAGCCATAGCAGCCATAATCATAGCCATAGCCATAGCAGCCAATGCCATAGCCATAGCCATAGCAGCTGTAGCCATTGCCAAAGCGGCCATAGCCATAGCCACAGCAGCCTTAGCCATAGCCATAGCCATAGCAGACATAGCCATAGCCATAGCCATAGCAGCCTTGGCCGTAGCCATAGCCACAGCAGCCTTAGCCATAGCCATAGCCATAGCAGACATAGCCATAGCCATAGCCATAGCAGCCTTGGCCGTAGCTAGGTCATAGCATACATAGCCATAGCCATAGCCATAGCAGCCATAGCCATAGCCATAGCCATAGCCATAGCAGTCATAGCCATAGCCATAGCCATAGCAGCCATGGCCATAGCCATAGCCATAGCAGCCATAGCCATAGCCATAGCAGCCATAGCCGTAGCCATAGCAGACATAGCCACAGCCATAGCAGCCATAGCCATAGCCATAGCTGCCATAGGCATAGCCATACCCATAGCAGCCATAGACATAGCCATAGCAGTCATAGCCATAGCCATAGCCATAGCAGCCATAGCCATAGCCATAGCCATAGCAGCCATAGCCATAGCCATAGCAGCCATAGCAATAGCCATAGCAGCCATAACCACAGCCATAGCAGCCATAGCCATAGCCATAGCAGCCATAGCCATAGCCATAGCAGTTATAGCCATAGACATAGCCATAGCAGCCATAGCCATAGCCATAGCAGCCATAGCCATAGCCATAGCAGTTATAGCCATAGACATAGCCATAGCAGCCATAGCCATAGCCATAGCCATAGCAGACATAGCCATAGCCATAGCAGCCATAGCCATAGCCATACCCATAGCAGCCATAGCCATAGCCATAGCAGTCATGGCCATAGCCATAGACAAAGCAGCCATAGCCATAGCCACAGCCATAGCAGCCATATCCATAACCATAGCAGCCATAGCCATAGCCATAGCAGCCATAGCCATAGCCGTAGCAGCCAGAGCCAGAGCCACAGCAGCCGTAGACATATCCATAGCCTTAGGGGCCATAGACATAACCATAGCCATAGCAGCCATAGAAATAGCCATAGCCGCCACAGCCATGGCCATTGTATCCAAAACCATAGCCATAGCAGCCATAGCCATAGCCATAGCCATAGCAGCCGTATCCATAGCCATAGTAGCCATAGCCATAGCCATAGCAGCCATAGTCGCCATAGCCATAACCATAGCAGCCATAGCCATAGCCATAGCAGACATAGCCATAGCCATAGCCATAGCAGCCGAATCCATAGCCATAGTAGCCATAGCCATAGCCATAGCAGCCACAGCCGCCATAGCCATAGCCATAGCAGCCATAGCCATAGCCATTGCAGCCATAGCCATAGCCATAGCAGCCATAGCCATAGCCATACCCATAGCAGCCATAGCCATAGCCATAGCAATCATGGCCATAGCCATAGACAAAGCAACCATAGCCATAGCCACAGCCATAGCAGCCATAGCCATAACCATAGCAGCCATAGCCATAGCCATAGCAGACATAACCACAGCCATAGCAGCCATAGCCATAGCCATAGCCATAGCAGCCATACCAATGGCCATAGTAGCCAAAGCCGTAGCCATAGCAGCCATAGCCATAGCCATATCCATAGCGGCCATAGCCATAGCCATAGCAGTCATAGCCATAGCCATATCCATAGCAGCCATGGCCATAGCCATAGCCATAGCAGCCATAGCCATAGCCATAGCAGCCATAGCCATAGACATAGCAGACATAGCCACAGCCATAGCAGCCATAGCCATAGCCATAGCAGCCATAGCCATCGCCATAGCCTTAGCAGCAATAGCCATAGTCATAGCCATAGCCATAGCAGCTATAGCCATAGCCATAGCCATAGCAGCCATTGCCATATCCATAGCAGCCATAACCACAGCCATAGCGGCCATAGCCATAGCCATAGCAGCCAGAGCCATAGCAGCCAGAGCCAGAGCCACAGCAGCCGTAGACATAGCCATAGCCTTAGCAGCCATAGACATAATCATAGCCATAGCAGCCATAGCCATAGCCACAGCAGCCACAGCCATGGCCATAGTAGCCAAAGCCATAGCCATGGCCATAGTAGCCAAAGCCATAGCCATTGCAGCCATAGCCATAGACATAGCCATAGCCGCCAAAACCATAGCCGTAGCCATAGCCATAGCAGCCATAGCCATAGCCATAGCAGCCATACCAATGGCCATAGTAGCCAAGGCCGTAGCCATAGCAGCCATAGCCATAGCCATATCCATAGCGGGCATAGCCATAGCCATAGCAGTCATAGCCATAGCCATAGCCATAGCAGCCATAGCCATAGCCATAGCCATAGCCATAGCAGCCATAGCCATAGCCATAGCAGCCATAGCCATAGCCATAGCAGATATAGCCACAGCCATAGCAGCCATAGCCATAGCCATAGCTGCCATAGGCATAGCCATACCCATAGCAGCCATAGACATAGCCATAGCAGTCATAGCCATAGCCATAGCCATAGCCATAGCAGCCATAGCCATAGCCATAGCAGCCATAGCCATAGCCATAGCAGCCATAGGCATATCCATAGCAGCGAGAGCCAGAGCCGCAGCAGCCGTAGACATAGCCATATCCTTAGCAGCCATAGACATAACCATAGCCATAGCAGCCATAGCTATAGCCATAGCCATAGCAGCCGTATCCATAGCCATAGTAGCCATAGCCATAGCAATAGCAGCCATAGTCGCCATAGCCATAACCATAGCAGCCATAGCCATAGCCATAGCAGACATAGCCATAGCCATAGCCATAGCAGCCGTATCCATAGCCATAGTAGCCATAGCCATAGCCATAGCAGCCATAGCCGCCATAGCCATAGCCATAGCAGCCATAGCCATAGCCATTGCAGCCATAGCCATAGCCATAGCAGCCATAGCCATAGCCATACCCATAGCAGCCATAGCCATAGCCATAGCAGTCATGGCTATAGCCATAGCAGACATAACCACAGCCATAGCAGCCATAGCCATAGCCATAGCAGCCATAGCCATCGCCATAGCCTTAGCAGCAATAGCCATAGTCATAGCCATAGCCATAGCAGCTATAGCCATAGCCATAGCCATAGCAGCCACAGCCGTAGCCATAGCAGCCATAGCCATAGCCATTGCAGCCATAGCCATAGCCATAGCAGCCATAGCCATAGACATAGCAGCCATACCAATGGCCATAGTAGCCAAAGCCGTAGCCATAGCAGCCATAGCCATAGCCATATCCATAGCGGCCATAGCCATAGCCATAGCAGTCATAGCCATAGCCATAGCCATAGCAGCCATGGCCATAGCCATAGCCATAGCAGCCATAGCCATAGCCATAGCAGGCATAGCCATAGCCATAGCAGACATAGCCACAGCCATAGCAGCCATAGCCATAGCCATAACTGCCATAGGCATAGCCATACCCATAGCAGCCATAGACATAGCCATAGCAGTCGTAGCCATAGCCATAGCCATAGCAGCCATAGCCATAGCGATAGCCATAGCAGCCATAGCCTTAGCCATAGCAGCCATAGCAATAGCCATAGCAGCCATAACCACAGCCATAGCAGCCATAGCCATAGCCATAGCAGCCATAGCCATAGCCATAGCAGTTATAGCCATAGACATAGCCATAGCAGCCATAGCCATAGCCATAGCCATAGCAGACATAGCCATAGCCATAGCAGCCATAGCCATAGCCAAACCCATAGCAGCCATAGCCATAGCCATAGCAGTCATGGCCATAGCCATAGACAAAGCAGCCATAGCCATTGCCACAGCCATAGCAGCCATAGCCATAACCATAGCAGCCATAGCCATAGCCATAGCAGACATAACCACAGCCACAGCAGCCAGAGCCATAGCCATAGCAGCCATAGCCATAGCCATAGCAGCCAGAGCCAGAGCCACAGCAGCCGTAGACATAGCCATAGCCTTAGGGGCCATAGACATAGCCATAGCAGCCATTGACATAGCCATAGCAGCCAGAGCCAGAGCCACAGCAGCCGTAGACATAGCCATAGCCTTAGGGGCCATAGACATAACCATAGCCATAGCAGCCATAGAAATAGCCATAGCCGCCACAGCCATGGCCATTGTATCCAAAACCATAGCCATAGCAGCCATAGCCAAAGACATAGCCATAGCAGCCATAGCCATAGCCATAGCCATAGCCATTGCAGCCATAGCCATATCCATAGCAGACATAGCCATAGCCATAGCCATAGCAGCCGTATCCATAGCCATAGTAGCCATAGCCATAGCCATAGCACCCATAGTCGCCATAGCCATAACCATAGCAGCCATAGCCATAGCCATAGCAGACATAGCCATAGCCATAGCCATAGCAGCCGTATCCATAGCCATAGCAGCCATAACCACAGCCATAGCAGCCATAGCCATAGCCATAGCAGCCATAGCCATAGCCATAGCCATAGCAGCCATAGCCATAGCCATAGCAGCCATAGCCATAGCCATACCCATAGCAGCCATAGCCATAGCCATAGCCGCCATAGCCATAGCCACAGCCATAGCAGCCATAGCCATAGCCATAGCCATAGCAGCCATAGCCATAGCCATAGCAGCTATAGCAATAGCCATAGCAGCCATAACCACAGCCATAGCAGCCATAGCCATAGCCATAGCAGCCATAGCCATAGCCATAGCAGCCAGAGACAGAGCCACAGCAGCCGTAGACGTAGCCATAGCCTTGGCAGCCATAGACATAACCATGGCCATAGCAGCCATAGCCATAGCCATAGCAGCCGTAGCGATAGCCATAGCAGCCATAGGCATACCCATAGTAGCCGGAGCCAGAAACACTGCAGCCGTAGACATAGCCATAGCCTTAGCAGCCATAGCCATAGCCATAGCCATAGCAGCCATAGCCATAGCCATAGCAGCCATACCAATGGCCATAGTAGCCAAAGCCGTAGCCATAGCAGCCATAGCCATAGCCATATCCATAGCGGCCATAGCCATAGCCATAGCAGTCATAGCCATAGCCATAGCCATAGCAGCCATGGCCATAGCCATAGCCATAGCAGCCATAGCCATAGCGATAGCCATAGCAGCCATAGCCATAGCCATAGCAGCCATAGCAATAGCTATAGCAGCCATAACCACAGCCATAGCAGCCATAGCCATAGCCATAGCAGCCATAGCCATAGCCATAGCAGTTATAGCCATAGACATAGCCATAGCAGCCATAGCCATAGCCATAGCCATAGCAGACATAGCCATAGCCATAGCAGCCATAGCCATAGCCAAACCCATAGCAGCCATAGCCATAGCCATAGCAGTCATGGCCATAGCCATAGACAAAGCAGCCATAGCCATATGCACAGCCATAGCAGCCATAGCCATAACCATAGCAGCCATAGCCATAGCCATAATAGACATAACCACAGCCACAGCAGCCATAGCCATAGCCATAGCAGCCATAGCCATAGCCATAGCAGCCAGAGCCAGAGCCACAGCAGCCGTAGACATAGCCATAGCCTTAGGGGCCATAGACATAACCATAGCCATAGCAGCCATAGAAATAGCCATAGCCGCCATAGCCATGGCCATAGTATCCAAAACCATAGCCATAGCAGCCATAGCCAAAGACATAGCCATAGCAGCCATAGCCATAGCCATAGCCATAGCCATAGCAGCCATAGCCATAGCCATAGCAGACATAGCCATAGCCATAGCTATAGCAGCCGTATCCATAGCCATAGTAGCCATAGTCATAGCCATAGCAGCCACAGTCGCCATAGCCATAACCATAGCAGCCATAGCCATAGCCATAGCAGACATAGCCATAGCCATAGCCATAGCAGCCGTATCCATAGCCATAGTAGCCATAGCCATAGCCATATCAGCCATAGCCATAGCCATTGCAGCCATAGCCATAGCCATAGCAGCCATAGCCATAGCCATACCCATAGCAGCCATAGCCATAGCCATAGCAGTCATGGCCATAGCCATAGACAAAGCAACCATAGCCATAGCCACAGCCATAGCAGCCATAGCCATAACCATAGCAGCCATAGCCATAGCCATAGCAGACATAACCACAGCCATAGCAGCCATAGCCATAGCCATAGCAGCCATAGCCATCGCCATAGCCTTAGCAGCAATAGCCATAGTCATAGCCATAGCCATAGGAGCTATAGCCATAGCCATAGCCATAGCAGCCATTGCCATAGCCATAGCAGCCATAACCACAGCCATAGCGGCCATAGCCATAGCCATAGCAGCCAGAGCCATAGCAGCCAGAGCCAGAGCCACAGCAGCCGTAGACATAGCCATAGCCTTAGCAGCCATACACATAATCATAGCCATAGCAGCCATAGCCATAGCCACAGCAGCCACACCCATGGCCATAGTAGCCAAAGCCATAGCCATGGCCATAGTAGCCAAAGCCATAGCCATTGCAGCCATAGCCATAGATATAGCCATAGCCGCCAAAACCATAGCCGTAGCCATAGCCATAGCAGCCATAGCCATAGCCATAGCAGCCATACCAATGGCCATAGTAGCCAAAGCCGTAGCCATAGCAGCCATAGCCATAGCCATATCCATAGCGGCCATAGCCATAGCCATAGCAGTCATAGCCATAGCCATAGCCATAGCAGCCATAGCCATAGCCATAGCCATAGCCATAGCAGCCATAGCCATAGCCATAGCAGCCATAGCCATAGCCATAGCAGACATAGCCACAGCCATAGCAGCCATAGCCATAGCCATAGCTGCCATAGGCATAGCCATACCCATAGCAGCCATAGACATAGCCATAGCAGTCATAGCCATAGCCATAGCCATAGCAGCCATAGCCATAGCCATAGCAGCCATAGCCATAGCCATAGCAGCCATAGCAATAGCCATAGCAGTCATAACCACAGCCATAGCAGCCATAGCCATAGCCATAGCAGCCATAGCCATAGCCATAGCAGTCATAGCCATAGACATAGCCATAGCAGCTATAGCCATAGCCATAGCCATAGCAGACATAGCCATAGCCATAGCAGCCATAGCCATAGCCATAGCAGACATAACCACAGCCATAGCAGCCATAGCCATAGCCATAGCTGCCATAGGCATGGCCATAGTAGCCAAAGCCATAGCCATAGCAGCCAGAGCCATAGACATAGCCATAGCATCCATAGCCATAGCCATAGCCATGGCCATAGCAGCCATAGCCATACCCATAGCAGCCATAGCCATAGCCATAGCAGACATAGCCATAGCCATAGCCATAGCCATAGCCATAGCAGCCGTAGCCATAGCCATTGCAGCCATAGCCATAGCCATAGCAGCCATAGCCGTAGCCATAGCAGCCATAGCCATAGCCATAGCAGCCATAACCATAGCCATAGCATCCATAGCGATAGCCATAGCAGCCGTAGGCAGAGCCATAGCAACCATAGCTATATCCATAGCAGACACACACATAGACACAGCCATAGCAGCCATAATCATAGCCATAGCCATAGCAGCCAATGCCATAGCCATAGCCATAGCAGCTGTAGCCATTGCCAAAGCGGCCATAGCCATAGCCACAGCAGCCTTAGCCATAGCCATAGCCATAGCAGACATAGCCATAGCCATAGCCATAGCAGCCTTGGCCGTAGCCATAGCCACAGCAGCCTTAGCCATAGCCATAGCCATAGCAGACATAGCCATAGCCATAGCCATAGCAGCCTTGGCCGTAGCCAGGTCATAGCAGACATAGCCATAGCCATAGCCATAGCAGCCATAGCCATAGCCATAGCCATAGCCATAGCAGTCATAGCCATAGCCATAGCCATAGCAGCCATGGCCATAGCCATAGCCATAGCAGCCATAGCCATAGCCATAGCAGCCATAGCCGTAGCCATAGCAGACATAGCCACAGCCATAGCAGCCATAGCCATAGCCATAGCTGCCATAGGCATAGCCATACCCATAGCAGCCATAGACATAGCCATAGCAGTCATAGCCATAGCCATAGCCATAGCAGCCATAGCCATAGCCATAGCCATAGCAGCCATAGCCATAGCCATTGCAGCCATAGCCATAGCCATAGCAGCCATAGCCATAGACATAGCAGCCATACCAATGGCCATAGTAGCCAAAGCCGTAGCCATAGCAGCCATAGCCATAGCCATATCCATAGCGGCCATAGCCATAGCCATAGCAGTCATAGCCATAGCCGTAGCCATAGCAGCCATGGCCATAGCCATAGCCATAGCAGCCATAGCCATAGCCATAGCAGGCATAGCCATAGCCATAGCAGACATAGCCACAGCCATAGCAGCCATAGCCATAGCCATAACTGCCATAGGCATAGCCATACCCATAGCAGCCATAGACATAGCCATAGCAGTCGTAGCCATAGCCATAGCCATAGCAGCCATAGCCATAGCGATAGCCATAGCAGCCATAGCCTTAGCCATAGCAGCCATAGCAATAGCCATAGCAGCCATAACCACAGCCATAGCAGCCATAGCCATAGCCATAGCAGCCATAGCCATAGCCATAGCAGTTATAGCCATAGACATAGCCATAGCAGCCATAGCCATAGCCATAGCCATAGCAGACATAGCCATAGCCATAGCAGCCATAGCCATAGCCAAACCCATAGCAGCCATAGCCATAGCCATAGCAGTCATGGCCATAGCCATAGACAAAGCAGCCATAGCCATAGCCACAGCCATAGCAGCCATAGCCATAACCATAGCAGCCATAGCCATAGCCATAGCAGACATAACCACAGCCACAGCAGCCAGAGCCATAGCCATAGCAGCCATAGCCATAGCCATAGCAGCCAGAGCCAGAGCCACAGCAGCCGTAGACATAGCCATAGCCTTAGGGGCCATAGACATAGCCATAGCAGCCATTGACATAGCCATAGCAGCCAGAGCCAGAGCCACAGCAGCCGTAGACATAGCCATAGCCTTAGGGGCCATAGACATAACCATAGCCATAGCAGCCATAGAAATAGCCATAGCCGCCACAGCCATGGCCATTGTATCCAAAACCATAGCCATAGCAGCCATAGCCAAAGACATAGCCATAGCAGCCATAGCCATAGCCATAGCCATAGCCATTGCAGCCATAGCCATATCCATAGCAGACATAGCCATAGCCATAGCCATAGCAGCCGTATCCATAGCCATAGTAGCCATAGCCATAGCCATAGCACCCATAGTCGCCATAGCCATAACCATAGCAGCCATAGCCATAGCCATAGCAGACATAGCCATAGCCATAGCCATAGCAGCCGTATCCATAGCCATAGCAGCCATAACCACAGCCATAGCAGCCATAGCCATAGCCATAGCAGCCATAGCCATAGCCATAGCCATAGCAGCCATAGCCATAGCCATAGCAGCCATAGCCATAGCCATACCCATAGCAGCCATAGCCATAGCCATAGCCGCCATAGCCATAGCCACAGCCATAGCAGCCATAGCCATAGCCATAGCCATAGCAGCCATAGCCATAGCCATAGCAGCTATAGCAATAGCCATAGCAGCCATAACCACAGCCATAGCAGCCATAGCCATAGCCATAGCAGCCATAGCCATAGCCATAGCAGCCAGAGACAGAGCCACAGCAGCCGTAGACGTAGCCATAGCCTTGGCAGCCATAGACATAACCATGGCCATAGCAGCCATAGCCATAGCCATAGCAGCCGTAGCGATAGCCATAGCAGCCATAGGCATACCCATAGTAGCCGGAGCCAGAAACACTGCAGCCGTAGACATAGCCATAGCCTTAGCAGCCATAGCCATAGCCATAGCCATAGCAGCCATAGCCATAGCCATAGCAGCCATACCAATGGCCATAGTAGCCAAAGCCGTAGCCATAGCAGCCATAGCCATAGCCATATCCATAGCGGCCATAGCCATAGCCATAGCAGTCATAGCCATAGCCATAGCCATAGCAGCCATGGACATAGCCATAGCCATAGCAGCCATAGCCATAGCGATAGCCATAGCAGCCATAGCCATAGCCATAGCAGCCATAGCAATAGCTATAGCAGCCATAACCACAGCCATAGCAGCCATAGCCATAGCCATAGCAGCCATAGCCATAGCCATAGCAGTTATAGCCATAGACATAGCCATAGCAGCCATAGCCATAGCCATAGCCATAGCAGACATAGCCATAGCCATAGCAGCCATAGCCATAGCCAAACCCATAGCAGCCATAGCCATAGCCATAGCAGTCATGGCCATAGCCATAGACAAAGCAGCCATAGCCATATCCACAGCCATAGCAGCCATAGCCATAACCATAGCAGCCATAGCCATAGCCATAATAGACATAACCACAGCCACAGCAGCCATAGCCATAGCCATAGCAGCCATAGCCATAGCCATAGCAGCCAGAGCCAGAGCCACAGCAGCCGTAGACATAGCCATAGCCTTAGGGGCCATAGACATAACCATAGCCATAGCAGCCATAGAAATAGCCATAGCCGCCATAGCCATGGCCATAGTATCCAAAACCATAGCCATAGCAGCCATAGCCAAAGACATAGCCATAGCAGCCATAGCCATAGCCATAGCCATAGCCATAGCAGCCATAGCCATAGCCATAGCAGACATAGCCATAGCCATAGCTGTAGCAGCCGTATCCATAGCCATAGTAGCCATAGTCATAGCCATAGCAGCCACAGTCGCCATAGCCATAACCATAGCAGCCATAGCCATAGCCATAGCAGACATAGCCATAGCCATAGCCATAGCAGCCGTATCCATAGCCATAGTAGCCATAGCCATAGCCATATCAGCCATAGCCATAGCCATTGCAGCCATAGCCATAGCCATAGCAGCCATAGCCATAGCCATACCCATAGCAGCCATAGCCATAGCCATAGCAGTCATGGCCATAGCCATAGACAAAGCAACCATAGCCATAGCCACAGCCATAGCAGCCATAGCCATAACCATAGCAGCCATAGCCATAGCCATAGCAGACATAACCACAGCCATAGCAGCCATAGCCATAGCCATAGCAGCCATAGCCATCGCCATAGCCTTAGCAGCAATAGCCATAGTCATAGCCATAGCCATAGGAGCTATAGCCATAGCCATAGCCATAGCAGCCATTGCCATAGCCATAGCAGCCATAACCACAGCCATAGCGGCCATAGCCATAGCCATAGCAGCCAGAGCCATAGCAGCCAGAGCCAGAGCCACAGCAGCCGTAGACATAGCCATAGCCTTAGCAGCCATACACATAATCATAGCCATAGCAGCCATAGCCATAGCCACAGCAGCCACAGCCATGGCCATAGTAGCCAAAGCCATAGCCATGGCCATAGTAGCCAAAGCCATAGCCATTGCAGCCATAGCCATAGATATAGCCATAGCCGCCAAAACCATAGCCGTAGCCATAGCCATAGCAGCCATAGCCATAGCCATAGCAGCCATACCAATGGCCATAGTAGCCAAAGCCGTAGCCATAGCAGCCATAGCCATAGCCATATCCATAGCGGCCATAGCCATAGCCATAGCAGTCATAGCCATAGCCATAGCCATAGCAGCCATAGCCATAGCCATAGCCATAGCCATAGCAGCCATAGCCATAGCCATAGCAGCCATAGCCATAGCCATAGCAGACATAGCCACAGCCATAGCAGCCATAGCCATAGCCATAGCTGCCATAGGCATAGCCATACCCATAGCAGCCATAGACATAGCCATAGCAGTCATAGCCATAGCCATAGCCATAGCAGCCATAGCCATAGCCATAGCAGCCATAGCCATAGCCATAGCAGCCATAGCAATAGCCATAGCAGTCATAACCACAGCCATAGCAGCCATAGCCATAGCCATAGCAGCCATAGCCATAGCCATAGCAGCCATAGCAATAGCCATAGCAGTCATAGCCATAGACATAGCCATAGCAGCTATAGCCATAGCCATAGCCATAGCAGACATAGCCATAGCCATAGCAGCCATAGCCATAGCCATAGCAGACATAACCACAGCCATAGCAGCCATAGCCATAGCCATAGCTGCCATAGGCATGGCCATAGTAGCCAAAGCCATAGCCATAGCAGCCAGAGCCATAGACATAGCCATAGCATCCATAGCCATAGCCATAGCCATGGCCATAGCAGCCATAGCCATACCCATAGCAGCCATAGCCATAGCCATAGCAGACATAGCCATAGCCATAGCCATAGCCATAGCCATAGCAGCCGTAGCCATAGCCATTGCAGCCATAGCCATAGCCATAGCAGCCATAGCCGTAGCCATAGCAGCCATAGCCATAGCCATAGCAGCCATAACCATAGCCATAGCATCCATAGCGATAGCCATAGCAGCCGTAGGCAGAGCCATAGCAACCATAGCTATATCCATAGCAGACACACACATAGACACAGCCATAGCAGCCATAATCATAGCCATAGCCATAGCAGCCAATGCCATAGCCATAGCCATAGCAGCTGTAGCCATTGCCAAAGCGGCCATAGCCATAGCCACAGCAGCCTTAGCCATAGCCATAGCCATAGCAGACATAGCCATAGCCATAGCAGCCATAGCCATAGCCATACCCATAGCAGCCATAGCCATAGCCATAGCAGTCATGGCCATAGCCATAGACAAAGCAGCCATAGCCATAGCCACAGCCATAGCAGCCATATCCATAACCATAGCAGCCATAGCAATAGCCATAGCAGCCATAACCACAGCCATAGCAGCCATAGCCATAGCCATAGCAGCCATAGCCATAGCCATAGCAGTTATAGCCATAGACATAGCCATAGCAGCCATAGCCATAGCCATAGCAGCCATAGCCATAGCCATAGCAGTTATAGCCATAGACATAGCCATAGCAGCCATAGCCATAGCCATAGCCATAGCAGACATATCCATAGCCATAGCAGCCATAGCCATAGCCATACCCATAGCAGCCATAGCCATAGCCATAGCAGTCATGGCCATAGCCATAGACAAAGCAGCCATAGCCATAGCCACAGCCATAGCAGCCATATCCATAACCATAGCAGCCATAGCCATAGCCATAGCAGACATAACCACAGCCACAGCAGCCATAGCCATAGCCATAGCAGCCATTGCCATAGCCGTAGCAGCCAGAGCCAGAGCCACAGCAGCCGTAGACATATCCATAGCCTTAGGGGCCATAGACATAACCATAGCCATAGCAGCCATAGAAATAGCCATAGCCGCCACAGCCATGGCCATTGTATCCAAAACCATAGCCATAGCAGCCATAGCCAAAGACATAGCCATAGCAGCCATAGCCATAGCCATAGCCATAGCCATAGCAGCCATAGCCATAGCCATAGCAGACATAGCCATAGCCATAGCCATAGCAGCCGTATCCATAGCCATAGTAGCCATAGCCATAGCCATAGCAGCCATAGTCGCCATAGCCATAACCATAGCAGCCATAGCCATAGCCATAGCAGACATAGCCATAGCCATAGCCATAGCAGCCGAATCCATAGCCATAGTAGCCATAGCCATAGCCATAGCAGCCACAGCCGCCATAGCCATAGCCATAGCAGCCATAGCCATAGCCATTGCAGCCATAGCCATAGCCATAGCAGCCATAGCCATAGCCATACCCATAGCAGCCATACCAATGGCCATAGTAGCCAAAGCCGTAGCCATAGCAGCCATAGCCATAGCCATATCCATAGCGGCCATAGCCATAGCCATAGCAGTCATAGCCATAGCCATATCCATAGCAGCCATGGCCATAGCCATAGCCATAGCAGCCATAGCCATAGCCATAGCAGCCATAGCCATAGACATAGCAGACATAGCCACAGCCATAGCAGCCATAGCCATAGCCATAGCAGCCATAGCCATCGCCATAGCCTTAGCAGCAATAGCCATAGTCATAGCCATAGCCATAGCAGCTATAGCCATAGCCATAGCCATAGCAGCCATTGCCATATCCATAGCAGCCATAACCACAGCCATAGCGGCCATAGCCATAGCCATAGCAGCCATTGCCATAGCCGTAGCAGCCAGAGCCATAGCCATAGCCATAGCCATAGCAGCCATAGCCATAGCCATAGCAGACATAGCCATAGCCATAGCCATAGCAGCCGTATCCATAGCCATAGTAGCCATAGCCATAGCCATAGCAGCCATAGTCGCCATAGCCATAACCATAGCAGCCATAGCCATAGCCATAGCAGACATAGCCATAGCCATAGCCATAGCAGCCGAATCCATAGCCATAGTAGCCATAGCCATAGCCATAGCAGCCACAGCCGCCATAGCCATAGCCATAGCAGCCATAGCCATAGCCATTGCAGCCATAGCCATAGCCATAGCAGCCATAGCCATAGCCATACCCATAGCAGCCATAGCCATAGCCATAGCAATCATGGCCATAGCCATAGACAAAGCAACCATAGCCATAGCCACAGCCATAGCAGCCATAGCCATAACCATAGCAGCCATAGCCATAGCCATAGCAGACATAACCACAGCCATAGCAGCCATAGCCATAGCCATAGCCATAGCAGCCATACCAATGGCCATAGTAGCCAAAGCCGTAGCCATAGCAGCCATAGCCATAGCCATATCCATAGCGGCCATAGCCATAGCCATAGCAGTCATAGCCATAGCCATATCCATAGCAGCCATGGCCATAGCCATAGCCATAGCAGCCATAGCCATAGCCATAGCAGCCATAGCCATAGACATAGCAGACATAGCCACAGCCATAGCAGCCATAGCCATAGCCATAGCAGCCATAGCCATCGCCATAGCCTTAGCAGCAATAGCCATAGTCATAGCCATAGCCATAGCAGCTATAGCCATAGCCATAGCCATAGCAGCCATTGCCATATCCATAGCAGCCATAACCACAGCCATAGCGGCCATAGCCATAGCCATAGCAGCCAGAGCCATAGCAGCCAGAGCCAGAGCCACAGCAGCCGTAGACATAGCCATAGCCTTAGCAGCCATAGACATAATCATAGCCATAGCAGCCATAGCCATAGCCACAGCAGCCGCAGCCGTAGCCATAGCAGCCATAGCCATAGCCATATCCATAGCGGCCATAGCCATAGCCATAGCAGTCATAGCCATAGCCATAGCCATAGCAGCCATAGCCATAGCCATAGCCATAGCCATAGCAGCCATAGCCATAGCCATAGCAGCCATAGCCATAGCCAAGCAGATATAGCCACAGCCATAGCAGCCATAGCCATAGCCATAGCTGCCATAGGCATAGCCATACCCATAGCAGCCATAGACATAGCCATAGCAGTCATAGCCATAGCCATAGCCATAGCCATAGCAGCCATAGCCATAGCCATAGCAGCCATAGCCATAGCCATAGCAGCCATAGCAATAGCCATAGTAGCCAAGGCCGTAGCCATAGCAGCCATAGCCATAGCCATATCCATAGCAGCCATAACCACAGCCATAGCAGCCATAGCCATAGCCATAGCAGCCATAGGCATATCCATAGCAGCGAGAGCCAGAGCCGCAGCAGCCGTAGACATAGCCATATCCTTAGCAGCCATAGACATAACCATAGCCATAGCAGCCATAGCTATAGCCATAGCCATAGCAGCCGTATCCATAGCCATAGTAGCCATAGCCATAGCAATAGCAGCCATAGTCGCCATAGCCATAACCATAGCAGCCATAGCCATAGCCATAGCAGTCATAGCCATAGCCATAGCCATAGCAGCCGTATCCATAGCCATAGTAGCCATAGCCATAGCCATAGCAGCCATAGCCGCCATAGCCATAGCCATAGCAGCCATAGCCATAGCCATTGCAGCCATAGCCATAGCCATAGCAGCCATAGCCATAGCCATACCCATAGCAGCCATAGCCATAGCCATAGCAGTCATGGCTATAGCCATAGCAGACATAACCACAGCCATAGCAGCCATAGCCATAGCCATAGCAGCCATAGCCATCGCCATAGCCTTAGCAGCAATAGCCATAGTCATAGCCATAGCCATAGCAGCTATAGCCATAGCCATAGCCATAGCAGCCACAGCCGTAGCCATAGCAGCCATAGCCATAGCCATTGCAGCCATAGCCATAGCCATAGCAGCCATAGCCATAGACATAGCAGCCATACCAATGGCCATAGTAGCCAAAGCCGTAGCCATAGCAGCCATAGCCATAGCCATATCCATAGCGGCCATAGCCATAGCCATAGCAGTCATAGCCATAGCCATAGCCATAGCAGCCATGGCCATAGCCATAGCCATAGCAGCCATAGCCATAGCCATAGCAGCCATAGCCATAGCCATAGCAGACATAGCCACAGCCATAGCAGCCATAGCCATAGCCATAACTGCCATAGGCATAGCCATACCCATAGCAGCCATAGACATAGCCATAGCAGTCGTAGCCATAGCCATAGCCATTGCAGCCATAGCCATAGCGATAGCCATAGCAGCCATAGCCTTAGCCATAGCAGCCATAGCAATAGCCATAGCAGCCATAACCACAGCCATAGCAGCCATAGCCATAGCCATAGCAGCCATAGCCATAGCCATAGCAGTTATAGCCATAGACATAGCCATAGCAGCCATAGCCATAGCCATAGCCATAGCAGACATAGCCATAGCCATAGCAGCCATAGCCATAGCCAAACCCATAGCAGCCATAGCCATAGCCATAGCAGTCATGGCCATAGCCATAGACAAAGCAGCCATAGCCATAGCCACAGCCATAGCAGCCATAGCCATAACCATAGCAGCCATAGCCATAGCCATAGCAGACATAACCACAGCCACAGCAGCCAGAGCCATAGCCATAGCAGCCATAGCCATAGTCATAGCAGCCAGAGCCAGAGCCACAGCAGCCGTAGACATAGCCATAGCCTTAGGGGCCATAGACATAGCCATAGCAGCCATTGACATAGCCATAGCAGCCAGAGCCAGAGCCACAGCAGCCGTAGACATAGCCATAGCCTTAGGGGCCATAGACATAACCATAGCCATAGCAGCCATAGAAATAGCCATAGCCGCCACAGCCATGGCCATTGTATCCAAAACCATAGCCATAGCAGCCATAGCCAAAGACATAGCCATAGCAGCCATAGCCATAGCCATAGCCATAGCCATTGCAGCCATAGCCATAGCCATAGCAGACATAGCCATAGCCATAGCCATAGCAGCCGTATCCATAGCCATAGTAGCCATAGCCATAGCCATAGCAGCCATAGTCGCCATAGCCATAACCATAGCAGCCATAGCCATAGCCATAGCAGACATAGCCATAGCCATAGCCATAGCAGCCGTATCCATAGCCATAGTAGCCATAGCCATAGCCATAGCAGCCATAGCCGCCATAGCCATAGCCAGAGCAGCCATAGCCATAGCCATTGCAGCCATAGCCATAGCCATAGCAGCCATAGCCATAGCCATACCCATAGCAGCCATAGCCATAGCAGTCATGGCCATAGCCATAGACAAAGCAACCATAGCCATAGCCACAGCCATAGCAGCCATAGCCATAACCATAGCAGCCATAGCCATAGCCATAGCAGACATAACCACAGCCATAGCAGCCATAGCCATAGCCATAGCAGCCATAGCCATCGCCATAGCCTTAGCAGCAATAGCCATAGTCATAGCCATAGCCATAGGAGCTATATACATAGCCATAGCCATAGCAGCAATTGCCATAGCCATAGCAGCCATAACCACAGCCATAGCGGCCATAGCCATAGCCATAGCAGCCAGAGCCATAGCAGCCAGAGCCAGAGCCACAGCAGCCGTAGACATAGCCATAGCCTTAGCAGCCATAGACATAATCATAGCCATAGCAGCCATAGCCATAGCCACAGCAGCCACAGCCATGGCCATAGTAGCCAAAGCCATAGCCATGGCCATAGTAGCCAAAGCCATAGCCATTGCAGCCATAGCCATAGACATAGCCATAGCCGCCAAAACCATAGCCGTAGGCATAGCCATAGCAGCCATAGCCATAGCCATAGCAGCCATACCAATGGCCATAGTAGCCAAAGCCGTAGCCATAGCAGCCATAGCCATAGCCATGTCCATAGCGGCCATAGCCATAGCCATAGCTGCCATAGGCATAGCCATACCCATAGCAGCCATAGACATAGCCATAGCAGTCATAGCCATAGCCATAGCCATAGCAGCCATAGCCATAGCCATAGCAGCCATAGCCATTGCCATAGCAGCCATAGCAATAGCCATAGCAGTCATAACCACAGCCATAGCAGCCATAGCCATAGCCATAGCAGCCATAGCCATAGCCACAGCAGTCATAGCCATAGACATAGCCATAGCAGCTATAGCCATAGCCATAGCCATAGCAGACATAGCCATAGCCATAGCAGCCATAGCCATAGCCATAGCAGACATAACCACAGCCATAGCAGCCATAGCCATAGCCATAGCTGCCATAGGCATGGCCAAAGTAGCCAAAGCCATAGCCATAGCAGCCATAGCCATAGACATAGCCATAGCATCCATAGCCATAGCCATAGCCATGGCCATAGCAGCCATAGCCATACCCATAGCAGCCATAGCCATAGCCATAGCAGTCATAGCCATAGCCATAGCCATAGCAGCCATAGTAGACATAGCCATAGCCATAGCAGCCATAGCCATAGCCATAGCAGCCATAGCCATAGCTATAGCAGCCAGAGCCAGAGCCACAGCAGCCGTAGACATAGCCATAGCCTTAGCAGCCATAGCCATAGCCATAGCTATAGCAGCCATAGCCATAGCAGCCATAGACATATCCATAGCAGCCAGAGCCAGAGCCACAGCAGCCGTAGACATAGCCATAGCATCCATAGCCATAGCAGCCGTAGCTATAGCCATAGCTGCCATAGTCATAACCTTAGCCATTGCAGACATAGCCATAGCCATAGCAGCCATAGCCGTAGCCATAGCAGCCATAGCCATAGTCATAGCAGCCATAGCAATAGCCATAGCAGCCATAGCGATAGCCGTAGCAGCCGTAGGCATAGACATAGCAGCCATAGCTATATCCATAGCAGACACACACATAGCCACAGCCATAGCAGCCATAATCATAGCCATAGCCATAGCAGCCAATGCCATAGCCATAGCCATAGCCATAGCAGCCGATGCCATATCCATAGCCATAGCAGCTGTAGCTTTTGCCAAAGCGGCCATAGCCATAGCCACAGCAGCCTTAGCCATAGCCATAGCCATAGCAGACATAGCCATAGCCATAGCCATAGCAGCCTTAGCCATAGCCATAGTCATAGCAGCCATAGCCACAGCCATAGCCATAGCAGCCATAGCCAAAGCCATAGCAGCCATAGCCATAGCAGCCGCAGTCATAGCCATAGCCATAGCAGCCATTGCCATAGCCATAGCAGCCATAACCACAGCCATGGCGGCCATAGCCATAGCCATAGCAGCCAGAGCCATAGCAGCCAGAGCCAGAGCCACAGCTGCCGTAGACATAGCCATAGCCTTAGCAGCCATAGACATAATCATAGCCATAGCAGCCACAGCCATAGGCATAGCAGCCATAGCCATAGCCATAGCAGACATAGCCACAGCCATAGCAGCCATAGCCATAGCCATTGCTGCCATAGGCATAGCCATACCCATAGCAGCCATAGACATAGCCATAGCAGTCATAGCCATAGCCATAGCCATAGCAGCCATAGCCATAGCCATAGCCATAGCAGCCATAGCCATAGGCATAGCAGCCATAGCAATAGCCATAGCAGCCATAACCACAGCCATAGCAGCCATAGCCATCGCCATAGCCTTAGCAGCAATAGCCATAGTCATAGCCATAGCCATAGGAGCTATATACATAGCCATAGCCATAGCAGCAATTGCCATAGCCATAGCAGCCATAACCACAGCCATAGCGGCCATAGCCATAGCCATAGCAGCCAGAGCCATAGCAGCCAGAGCCAGAGCCACAGCAGCCGTAGACATAGCCATAGCCTTAGCAGCCATAGACATAATCATAGCCATAGCAGCCATAGCCATAGCCACAGCAGCCACAGCCATGGCCATAGTAGCCAAAGCCATAGCCATGGCCATAGTAGCCAAAGCCATAGCCATTGCAGCCATAGCCATAGACATAGCCATAGCCGCCAAAACCATAGCCGTAGCCATAGCCATAGCAGCCATAGCCATAGCCATAGCAGCCATACCAATGGCCATAGTAGCCAAAGCCGTAGCCATAGCAGCCATAGCCATAGCCATGTCCATAGCGGCCATAGCCATAGCCATAGCTGCCATAGGCATAGCCATACCCATAGCAGCCATAGACATAGCCATAGCAGTCATAGCCATAGCCATAGCCATAGCAGCCATAGCCATAGCCATAGCAGCCATAGCCATTGCCATAGCAGCCATAGCAATAGCCATAGCAGTCATAACCACAGCCATAGCAGCCATAGCCATAGGCATAGCAGCCATAGCCATAGCCATAGCAGTCATAGCCATAGACATAGCCATAGCAGCTATAGCCATAGCCATAGCCATAGCGGACATAGCCATAGCCATAGCAGCCATAGCCATAGCCATAGCAGACATAACCACAGCCATAGCAGCCATAGCCATAGCCATAGCTGCCATAGGCATGGCCATAGTAGCCAAAGCCATAGCCATAGCAGCCATAGCCATAGACATAGCCATAGCATCCATAGCCATAGCCATAGCCATGGCCATAGCAGCCATAGCCATACCCATAGCAGCCATAGCCATAGCCATAGCCATAGCCATGGCCATAGCAGCCATAGCCATACCCATAGCAGCCATAGCCATAGCCATAGCAGTCATAGCCATAGCCATAGCCATAGCAGCCATAGTAGACATAGCCATAGCCATAGCAGCCATAGCCATAGCCATAGCAGCCATAGCCATAGCTATAGCAGCCAGAGCCAGAGCCACAGCAGCCGTAGACATAGCCATAGCCTTAGCAGCCATAGCCATAGCCATAGCTATAGCAGCCATAGCCATAGCAGCCATAGACATATCCATAGCAGCCAGAGCCAGAGCCACAGCAGCCGTAGACATAGCCATAGCATCCATAGCCATAGCAGCCGTAGCCATAGCCATAGCTGCCATAGTCATAACCTTAGCCATTGCAGCCATAGCCATAGCCATAGCAGCCATAGCCGTAGCCATAGCAGCCATAGCCATAGTCATAGCAGCCATAGCAATAGCCATAGCAGCCATAGCGATAGCCGTAGCAGCCGTAGGCATAGCCATAGCAGCCATAGCTATATCCATAGCAGACACACACATAGCCACAGCCATAGCAGCCATAATCATAGCCATAGCCATAGCAGCCAATGCCATAGCCATAGCCATAGCCATAGCAGCCGATGCCATATCCATAGCCATAGCAGCTGTAGCTTTTGCCAAAGCGGCCATAGCCATAGCCACAGCAGCCTTAGCCATAGCCATAGCCATAGCAGACATAGCCATAGCCATAGCCATAGCAGCCTTAGCCATAGCCATAGTCATAGCAGCCATAGCCACAGCCATAGCCATAGCAGCCAGAGCCATAGCAGCCAGAGCCAGAGCCACAGCTGCCGTAGACATAGCCATAGCCTTAGCAGCCATAGACATAATCATAGCCATAGCAGCCACAGCCATAGCCACAGCAGCCACAGCCATGGCCATAGTAGCCAAAGCCATAGCCATGGCCATAGTAGCCAAAGCCATAGCCATTGCAGCCATAGCCATAGACATAACCATAGCCGCCAAAACCATAGCCGTAGCCATAGCCATAGCAGCCATAGCCATAGCCATAGCAGCCATAGCCATAGCAGCCATAGCCACAGTCCTAGCAGCCATAGCCATAGCCATAGCCATAGCAGCCATAGACATAGCCATAGCAGCCATAGCCATAGCCATACCCATAGCAGCCATAGCCATAGCCATAGCCATAGCAGCCATAGCCAAATCCATAGCAGCCATAGCCATAGCCATAGCAGCCATAGCCATATCCATAGCAGCCATAGCAATAGCCATAGCAGCCATAACCACAGCCATAGCAGCCATAGCCATAGCCATAGCCATAGCCATAGCAGCCATAGCCATAGGCATAGCAGCCATAGCAATAGCCATAGCAGCCATAACCACAGCCATAGCAGCCATAGCCATAGCCATAGCAGCCATAGCCATAGCCATAGCAGTTATAGCCATAGACATAGCCATAGCAGCCACAGCCATAGCCATAGCCATAGCAGCCATAGCCATAGCCATAGCAGCCATACCAATGGCCATAGTAGCCAAAGCCGTAGCCATAGCAGCCATAGCCATAGCCATATCCATGGCGGCCATAGCCATAGGCATAGCAGCCATAGCCATAGCCATAGCAGACATAGCCACAGCCATAGCAGCCATAGCCATAGCCATTGCTGCCATAGGCATAGCCATACCCATAGCAGCCATAGACATAGCCATAGCAGTCATAGCCATAGCCATAGCCATAGCAGCCATAGCCATAGCCATAGCCATAGCAGCCATAGCCATAGGCATAGCAGCCATAGCAATAGCCATAGCAGCCATAACCACAGCCATAGCAGCCATAGCCATAGCCATAGCAGCCATAGCCATAGCCATAGCAGTTATAGCCATAGACATAGCCATAGCAGCCATAGCCATAGCCATAGCCATAGCAGACATTGCCATAGCCATAGCAGCCATAGCCATAGCCAAACCCATAGCAGCCATAGCCATAGCCATAGCAGTCATGGCCATAGCCATAGACAAAGCAGCCATAGCCATAGCCACAGCCATAGCAGCCATAGCCATAACCATAGCAGCCATAGCCATAGCCATAGCAGACATAACCACAGCCACAGCAGCCATAGCCATAGCCATAGCAGCCATAGCCATAGCCATAGCATCCAGAGCCAGAGCCACAGCAGCCGTAGACATAGCCATAGCCTTAGGGGCCATAGACATAACCATAGCCATAGCAGCCATAGAAATAGCCATAGCCGCCATAGCCATGGCCATAGTATACAAAACCATAGCCATAGACAGCCATAGCCAAAGACATAGCCATAGCAGCCATAGCCATAGCCATAGCCATAGCAGACATAGTCATAGCCATAGCAGCCATAGCCATAGCCATACCCATTGCAGCCATAGCCATAGCCATAGCAATCATGGCCATAGCCATAGACAAAGCAGCCATAGCCATAGCCACAGCCATAGCAGCTATAGCCATAACCATAGCAGCCATAGCCATAGCCATAGCAGACATAACCACAGCCATAGCAGCCATAGCCATAGCCATAGCTGCCATAGGCATGGCCATAGTAGCCAAAGCCATAGCCATAGCAGCCATAGCCATAGACATAGCCATAGCATCCATAGCCATAGCCATAGCCATGGCCATAGCAGCCATAGCCATACCCATAGCAGCCATAGCCATAGCCATAGCCATACCCATAGCAGCCATAGCCATAGCCATAGCAGTCATAGCCATAGCCATAGCCATAGCAGCCATAGCCGTAGCCATAGCAGCCATAGCCATAGCCATAGCAGCCATAACCATAGCCACAGCAGCCATAGCGGTAGCCATAGCAGCCGTAGGCAGAGCCACCGCAACCATAGCTATATCCATAGCAGACACACACATAGCCACAGCCATAGCAGCTATAATCATAGCCATAGCCATAGCAGCCAATGCCATAGCCATAGCCATAGCAGCTGTAGCCATTGCCAAAGCGGCCATAGCCATAGCCACAGCAGCCTTAGCCATAGCCATAGCCATAGCAGACATAGCCATAGCCATAGCAGCCATAGCCATAGCCATAGCAGACATAACCACAGCCATAGCAGCCATAGCCATAGCCATAGCTGCCATAGGCATGGCCATAGTAGCCAAAGCCATAGCCATAGCAGCCATAGCCATAGACATAGCCATAGCATCCATAGCCATAGCCATAGCCATGGCCATAGCAGCCATAGCCATACCCATAGCAGCCATAGCCATAGCCATAGCAGTCATAGCCATAGCCATAGCCATAGCAGCCATAGTAGACATAGCCATAGCCATAGCAGCCATAGCCATAGCCATAGCAGCCATAGCCATAGCTATAGCAGCCAGAGCCAGAGCCACAGCAGCCGTAGACATAGCCATAGCCTTAGCAGCCATAGCCATAGCCATAGCTATAGCAGCCATAGCCATAGCAGCCATAGACATATCCATAGCAGCCAGAGCCAGAGCCACAGCAGCCGTAGACATAGCCATAGCATCCATAGCCATAGCAGCCGTAGCCATAGCCATAGCTGCCATAGTCATAACCTTAGCCATTGCAGCCATAGCCATAGCCATAGCAGCCATAGCCGTAGCCATAGCAGCCATAGCCATAGTCATAGCAGCCATAGCAATAGCCATAGCAGCCATAGCGATAGCCGTAGCAGCCGTAGGCATAGCCATAGCAGCCATAGCTATATCCATAGCAGACACACACATAGCCACAGCCATAGCAGCCATAATCATAGCCATAGCCATAGCAGCCAATGCCATAGCCATAGCCATAGCCATAGCAGCCGATGCCATATCCATAGCCATAGCAGCTGTAGCTTTTGCCAAAGCGGCCATAGCCATAGCCACAGCAGCCTTAGCCATAGCCATAGCCATAGCAGACATAGCCATAGCCATAGCCATAGCCATAGCAGCCTTAGCCATAGCCATAGTCATAGCAGCCATAGCCACAGCCATAGCCATAGCAGCCATAGCCAAAGCCATAGCAGCCATAGCCATAGCAGCCGCAGCCATAGCCATAGCCATAGCAGCCATTGCCATAGCCATAGCAGCCATAACCACAGCCATGGCGGCCATAGCCATAGCCATAGCAGCCAGAGCCATAGTAGCCAGAGCCAGAGCCACAGCTGCCGTAGACATAGCCATAGCCTTAGCAGCCATAGACATAATCATAGCCATAGCAGCCACAGCCATAGCCACAGCAGCCACAGCCATGGCCATAGTAGCCAAAGCCATAGCCATGGCCATAGTAGCCAAAGCCATAGCCATTGCAGCCATAGCCATAGACATAACCATAGCCGCCAAAACCATAGCCGTAGCCATAGCCATAGCAGCCATAGCCATAGCCATAGCAGCCATAGCCATAGCAGCCATAGCCACAGTCCTAGCAGCCATAGCCATAGCCATAGCCATAGCAGCCATAGACATAGCCATAGCAGCCATAGCCATAGCCATACCCATAGCAGCCATAGCCATAGCCATAGCCATAGCAGCCATAGCCAAATCCATAGCAGCCATAGCCATAGCCATAGCAGCCATAGCCATATCCATAGCAGCCATAGCAATAGCCATAGCAGCCATAACCACAGCCATAGTAGCCATAGCCATAGCCATAGCCATAGCCATAGCAGCCATAGCCATAGGCATAGCAGCCATAGCAATAGCCATAGCAGCCATAACCACAGCCATAGCAGCCATAGCCATAGCCATAGCAGCCATAGCCATAGCCATAGCAGTTATAGCCATAGACATAGCCATAGCAGCCACAGCCATAGCCATAGCCATAGCAGCCATAGCCATAGCCATAGCAGCCATACCAATGGCCATAGTAGCCAAAGCCGTAGCCATAGCAGCCATAGCCATAGCCATATCCATAGCGGCCATAGCCATAGGCATAGCAGCCATAGCCATAGCCATAGCAGACATAGCCACAGCCATAGCAGCCATAGCCATAGCCATTGCTGCCATAGGCATAGCCATACCCATAGCAGCCATAGACATAGCCATAGCAGTCATAGCCATAGCCATAGCCATAGCAGCCATAGCCATAGCCATAGCCATAGCAGCCATAGCCATAGGCATAGCAGCCATAGCAATAGCCATAGCAGCCATAACCACAGCCATAGCAGCCATAGCCATAGCCATAGCAGCCATAGCCATAGCCATAGCAGTTATAGCCATAGACATAGCCATAGCAGCCATAGCCATAGCCATAGCCATAGCAGACATTGCCATAGCCATAGCAGCCATAGCCATAGCCAAACCCATAGCAGCCATAGCCATAGCCATAGCAGTCATGGCCATAGCCATAGACAAAGCAGCCATAGCCATAGCCACAGCCATAGCAGCCATAGCCATAACCATAGCAGCCATAGCCATAGCCATAGCAGACATAACCACAGCCACAGCAGCCATAGCCATAGCCATAGCAGCCATAGCCATAGCCATAGCAGCCAGAGCCAGAGCCACAGCAGCCGTAGACATAGCCATAGCCTTAGGGGCCATAGACATAACCATAGCCATAGCAGCCATAGAAATAGCCATAGCCGCCATAGCCATGGCCATAGTATACAAAACCATAGCCATAGCAGCCATAGCCAAAGACATAGCCATAGCAGCCATAGCCATAGCCATAGCCATAGCAGACATAGTCATAGCCATAGCAGCCATAGCCATAGCCATACCCATAGCAGCCATAGCCATAGCCATAGCAATCATGGCCATAGCCATAGACAAAGCAGCCATAGCCATAGCCACAGCCATAGCAGCTATAGCCATAACCATAGCAGCCATAGCCATAGCCATAGCAGACATAACCACAGCCATAGCAGCCATAGCCATAGCTGTCATAGGCATGGCCATAGTAGCCAAAGCCATAGCCATAGCAGCCATAGCCATAGACATAGCCATAGCATCCATAGCCATAGCCATAGCCATGGCCATAGCAGCCATAGCCATACCCATAGCAGCCATAGCCATAGCCATAGCCATACCCATAGCAGCCATAGCCATAGCCATAGCAGTCATAGCCATAGCCATAGCCATAGCAGCCATAGCCGTAGCCATAGCAGCCATAGCCATAGCCATAGCAGCCATAACCATAGCCACAGCAGCCATAGCGATAGCCATAGCAGCCGTAGGCAGAGCCACCGCAACCATAGCTATATCCATAGCAGACACACACATAGCCACAGCCATAGCAGCTATAATCATAGCCATAGCCATAGCAGCCAATGTCATAGCCATAGCCATAGCAGCTGTAGCCATTGCCAAAGCGGCCATAGCCATAGCCACAGCAGCCTTAGCCATAGCCATAGCCATAGCAGACATAGCCATAGCCATAGCCATGGCTGCCTTGGCCGTAGCCATAGTCATAGCAGACATAGCCATAGCCATAGCCATAGCAGCCATAGCCATAGCCATAGCAGCCGTAGCCATAGCAGCCGCAGCCATAGCCATAGCCATAGCAGCCATTGCCATAGCCGTTGCAGCCATAACCACAGCCATAGCAGCCATAGCCATAGCCATAGCAGCCATAGGCATATCCATAGCAGCCAGAGCCAGAGCCGCAACAGCCGTAGACATAGCCATATCCTTAGCAGCCATAGACATAACCATAGCCATAGCAGCCATAGCCATAGCCATAGCTGCTATAGCCATGGCCATAGTAGCCACAGCCATAGCCATAGCAGCCATAGCCATAGACATAGACATAGCCATAGCAGCCATAGCCATAGCCATAGCCATAGCCATAGCAGCCATAGCCATAGCCGTAGCAGCCATAGCCATAGCCATAGCAGCCATAGCAGCCATAGCGATAGCCATAGCAGCCATAGGCATACCCATAGCAGCCGGAGCCAGAGCCACAGCAGCCGTAGACATAGCCATAGCCTTGGCATTCATAGCCATAACCATAGCCATAGCAGCCATAGCCATAGCCATAGCCATAGCAGCCATAGCCATAGCAGCCATAGCCATAGCCATACCCATAGCAGCCATAGCCATAGCCATAGCCGTCATAGCCATAGCCACAGCCGTAGCAGCCATAGCCATAGCCATAGCCATAGCCATAGCAGGCATAGCCATAGCCATAGCAGCCATAGCAATAGCCATAGCAGCCATAACCACAGCCATAGCAGCCATAGCCATAGCCATAGCAGCCATAGACATAGCCATAGCAGCCAGAGCCAGAGCCACAGCAGCCGTAGACATAGCCATAGCCTTGGCAGCCATAGACATAACCATGGCCATAGCAGCCATAGCCATAGCCATAGCAGCCATAGCCATAGCCATAGCAGCCGTAGCGATAGCCATAGCAGCCATAGGCATACCCATAGCAGCCGGAGCCAGAGCCACAGCAGCCGTAGACATAGCCATAGCCTTAGCAGCCACAGCCATAGCCATAGCCATAGCAGCCATAGCCATAGCCATAGCAGCCACACCAATGGCCATAGTAGCCAAAGCCGTAGCCATAGCAGCCATAGCCATAGCCATATCCATAGCGGCCATAGCCATAGCCATAGCAGTCATAGCCATAGCCATAGCCATAGCAGCCATGGCCATAGCCATAGCCATAGCAGCCATAGCCATAGCCATAGCAGCCATAGCCATAGCCATAGCAGACATAGCCACAGCCATAGCAGACATAGCCATAGCCATAGCTGCCATAAGCATAGCCATACCCATAGCAGCCATAGACATAGCCATAGCAGTCATAGCCATAGCCATAGCCATAGCAGCCATAGCCATAGCCATAGCCATAGCAGCCATAGCCATAGGCATAGCAGCCATAGCAATAGCCATAGCAGCCATAACCACAGCCATAGCAGCCATAGCCATAGCCATAGCAGCCATAGCCATAGCCATAGCAGTTATAGCCATAGACATAGCCATAGCAGCCATAGCCATAGCCATAGCCATAGCAGACATAGCCATAGCCATAGCAGCCATAGCCATAGCCAAACCCATAGCAGCCATAGCCATAGCCATAGTAGTCATTGCCATAGCCATAGACAAAGCAGCCATAGCAATAGCCACAGCCATAGCAGCCATAGCCATAACCATAGCAGCCATAGCCATAGCCATAGCAGACATAACCACAGCCACAGCAGCCATAGCCATAGCCATAGCAGCCATAGACATAGCCATAGCAGCCAGAGCCAGAGCCACAGCAGCCGTAGACATAGCCATAGCCTTGGCAGCCATAGACATAACCATGGCCATAGCAGCCATAGCCATAGCCATAGCAGCCATAGCCATAGCCATAGCAGCCGTAGCGATAGCCATAGCAGGCATAGGCATACCCATAGCAGCCGGAGCCAGAGCCACAGCAGCCGTAGACATAGCCATAGCCTTAGCAGCCACAGCCATAGCCATAGCCATAGCAGCCATAGCCATAGCCATAGCAGCCATACCAATGGCCATAGTAGCCAAAGCCGTAGCCATAGCAGCCATAGCCATAGCCATATCCATAGCGGCCATAGCCATAGCCATAGCAGTCATAGCCATAGCCATAGCCATAGCAGCCATGGCCATAGCCATAGCCATAGCAGCCATAGCCATAGCCATAGCAGCCATAGCCATAGCCATAGCAGACATAGCCACAGCCATAGCAGCCATAGCCATAGCCATAGCAGTCATAGCCATAGCCATAGCCATAGCAGCCATGGCCATAACCACAGCCATAGCGGCCATAGCCATAGCCATAGCAGCCAGAGCCATAGCAGCCAGAGCCAGAGCCACAGCAGCCGTAGACATAGCCATAGCCTTAGCAGCCATAGACATAATCATAGCCATAGCAGCCATAGCCATAGCCACAGCAGCCACAGCCATGGCCATAGTAGCCAAAGCCATAGCCATGGCCATAGTAGCCAAAGCCATAGCCATTGCAGCCATAGCCATAGACATAACCATAGCCGCCAAAACCATAGCCGTAGCCATAGCCATAGCAGCCATATCCATAGCCATAGCAGCCATAGCGATAGCCATAGCAGCCGTAGGCAGAGGCATAGCAGCCATAGCTATATCCATAGTAGACACACACATAGCCACAGCCATAGCAGCCATAATCATAGCCATAGCCATAGCAGCCAATGCCATAGCCATAGCCATAGCAGCTGTAGCCATTGCCAAAGCGGCCATAGCCATAGCCACAGCAGCCTTAGCCATAGCCATAGCCAGAGCAGCCATAGCCATAGCAGCCGCAGCCATAGCCACAGCCATAGCAGCCATAGCCATAACCATAGCAGCCATAGCCATAGCAGACATAACCACAGCCATAGCAGCCATAGCCACAGCCATAGCAGCCATAGCCATAGCCATAGCAGCCAGAGGCAGAGCCACAGCAGCCGCAGACATAGCCATAGCCTTAGGAGCCATAGACATAACCATAGCCATAGCAGCCATAGCCATAGCCATAGCCGCCACAGCCATGGCCATAGTATCCAAAACCATAGCCATAGCAGCCATAGCCAAAGACATAGCCATAGCAGCCATAGCCATAGCCATAGCCATAGCCATAGCAGCCATAGCCATAGCCATAGCAGACATAGCCATAGCCATAGCCATAGCAGCCGTATCCATAGCCATAGTAGCCATAGCAATAGCCATAGCACCCATAGTCGCCATAGCCATAACCATAGCAGCCATAGCCATAGCCATAGCAGACATAGCCATAGCCATAGCCATAGCAGCCGTATCCATAGCCATCGTAGCCATAGCCATAGCCATAGCAGCCATAGCCGCCATAGCTATACCCATAGCAGCCATAGTAGACACAGCCATAGCCACAGCAGCCATAGCCATAGTCATATCAGGCATAGCCGCAGCCATAGCAGCCATAGCCATAGCCATAGCAGCCATAACCACAGGCATAGCAGCCATAGCCATAGCCATAGCAGCCATAGCCATAGACATAGCAGCCATAGCCATAGGCGTAGCAGCCATAGCAGCCATAGCGATAGCCATAGCAGCCATAGGCATACTCATAGCAGCCGGAGCCAGAGCCACAGCAGCCGTAGGCATAGCCATAGCCTTAGCAGCCATAGCCATAACCATACCCATAGCAGCCATAGCCATAGCCATAGCAGCCATTGCAATGGCCATAGTAGCCAAAGCCGTAGCCATAGCAGCCATAGCCATAGCCATAGCAGCCATAGCCATAACCACAGCAGCCATAGCCATAGCCATAGCAGTCATAGCCATAGCCATAGCCATAGCAGCCATACCAATGGCCATAGTAGCCAAAGCCGTAGCCATAGCAGCCATAGCCATAGCAGCCATACCAATGGCCATAGTAGCCAAAGCCGTAGCCATAGCAGCCATAGCCATAGCCATATCCATAGCGGCCATAGCCATAGCCATAGCAGTCATAGCCATAGCCATAGCCATAGCAGCCATGGCCATAGCCATAGCCATAGCAGCCATAGCCATAGCCATAGCAGCCATAGCCATAGCCATAGCAGACATAGCCACAGCCATAGCAGCCATAGCCATAGCCATAGCAGCCATAGCCATAGCCGTAGCAGCCATAGCCATAGCCATAGCAGCCATAGCAGCCATAGCGATAGCCATAGCAGCTATAGCCATAGCCATAGCAGCCATAGCGATAGCCATAGCAGCCATAGCCATAGCCATAGCAGTCATAGCCATAGCCATAGCCATAACAGCCATAGCCATAGCAGCCATAGCCATAGCCATAGCCATAGCCGTAGCAGGCATAGCCATAGCCATAGCAGCCATAGCCATAGCCATAGCAGCCATAGCCATAGCCAGAGCAGTCATAGCCACAGCCATAGCAGTCTTGGCCATAGCCATAGCAGCCATAGGCATAGCCATACCCATAGCAGCCATAGCCATAGCCATAGCAGTCATAGCTATAGCCATAGCCATAGCAGCCATAGCCATAGCCATAGCCATAGCAGCCATAGCCATAGCCATAGCAGCCATAGCCATAGCCATACCCATTGCAGCCATAGCCATAGCCATAGCCGTCATAGCCATAGCCACAGCCATAGCAGCCATAGCCATAGCCATAGCCATAGCAGCCATAGCCATAGCCATAGCAGCCATAGCAATAGCCATAGCAGCCATAACCACAGCCATAGCAGCCATAGCCATAGCCATAGCGGCCATAGCCATAGCCATAGCAGCCAGAGCCAGAGCCACAGCAGCCGTTGACATAGCCATAGCCTTGGCAGCCATAGACATAACCATGGCCATAGCAGCCATAGCCATAGCCATAGCAGCCATAGCCATAGCCATAGCAGCCGTAGCGATAGCCATAGCAGCCATAGGCATACCCATAGCAGCCGGAGCCAGAGCCACTGCAGCCGTAGACATGGCCATAGCCTTAGCAGCCATAGCCATAGCCATAGCCATAGCAGCCATAGCCATAGCCATAGCAGCCATACCAATGGCCATAGTAGCCAAAGCCGTAGCCATAGCAGCCATAGCCATAGCCATATCCATAGCGGCCATAGCCATAGCCATAGCAGTCATAGCCATAGCCATAGCCAAAGCAGCCATGGCCATAGCCATAGCCATAGCAGCCATAGCCATAGCCATAGCAGCCATAGCCGTAGCCATAGCAGACATAGCCACAGCCATAGCAGCCATAGCCATAGCCATAGCTGCCATAGGCATAGCCATACCCATAGCAGCCATAGACATAGCCATAGCAGTCATAGCCATAGCCATAGCCATAACAGCCATAGCCATAGCCATAGCCATAGCAGCCATAGCCATAGCCATAGCAGCCATAGCAATAGCCATAGCAGCCATAACCACAGCCATAGCAGCCATAGCCATAGCCATAGCAGCCATAGCCATAGCCATAGCAGTTATAGCCATAGACATAGCCATAGCAGCCATAGCTATAGCCATAGCTATAGCAGACATAGCCATAGCCATAGCAGCCATAGCCATAGCCAAACCCATAGCAGCCATAGCCATAGCCATAGCAGTCATGGCCATATCCATAGACAAAGCAGCCATAGCCATAGCCACAGCCATAGCAGTCATAGCCATAACCATAGCAGCCATAGCCATAGCCATAGCAGACATAACCACAGCCACAGCAGCCATAGCCATAGCCATAGCAGCCATAGCCATAGCCATAGCAGCCAGAGCCAGAGCCACAGCAGCCGTAGACATAGCCATAGCCTTAGGGGCCATAGACATAACCATAGCCATAGCAGCCATAGCCATAGCCATAGCAGACATAGCCATAGCCATAGCCATAGCAGCCGTATCCATAGCCATAGTAGCCATAGCCATAGCCATAGCAGCCATAGTCGCCATAGCCATAACCATAGCAGCCATAGCCATAGCCATAGCAGACATAGCCATAGCCATAGCCATAGCAGCCGTATCCATAGCCATAGTAGCCATAGCCATAGCCATAGCAGCCATAGCCGCCATAGCCATAGCCATAGCAGCCATAGCCATAGCCATTGCAGCCATAGCCATAGCCATAGCAGCCATAGCCATAGCCATACCCATAGCAGCCATAGCCATAGCCATAGCAGCCATAGCCATAGCCACAGCCATAGCAGCCATAGCCATAACCATAGCAGCCATAGCCATAGCCATAGCAGACATAACCACAGCCATAGCAGACATAGCCATAGCCATAGCTGCCATAGGCATGGCCATAGTAGCCAAAGCCATAGCCATAGCAGCCATAGCCATAGACATAGCCATAGCATCCATAGCCATAGCCATAGCCATGGCCATAGCAGCCATAGCCATACCCATAGCATCCATAGCCATAGCCATAGCAGTCATAGCCATAGCCATAGCCATAGCCATAGCCATAGCAGCCATAGCCATAGCCATTGCAGCCATCGCCATAGCCATAGCAGCCATAGCCGTAGCCATAGCAGCCATAGCCATAGCCAATGCAGCCATAACCATAGCCATAGCATCCATAGCGATAGTCATAGCAGCCATAGGCATACTCATAGCAGCCGGAGCCAGAGCCACAGCAGCCGTAGGCATAGCCATAGCCTTAGCAGCCATAGCCATAACCATACCCATAGCAGCCATAGCCATAGCCATAGCAGCCATTGCAATGGCCATAGTAGCCAAAGCCGTAGCCATAGCAGCCATAGCCATAGCCATAGCAGCCATAGCCATACCCACAGCAGCCATAGCCGTAGCCATAGCAGTCATAGCCATAGCCATAGCCATAGCAGCCATACCAATGGCCATAGTAGCCAAAGCCGTAGCCATAGCAGCCATAGCCATAGCAGCCATACCAATGGCCATAGTAGCCAAAGCCGTAGCCATAGCAGCCATAGCCATAGCCATATCCATAGCGGCCATAGCCATAGCCATAGCAGTCATAGCCATAGCCATAGCCATAGCAGCCATGGCCATAGCCATAGCCATAGCAGCCATAGCCATAGCCATAGCAGCCATAGCCATAGCCATAGCAGACATAGCCACAGCCATAGCAGCCATAGCCATAGCCATAGCAGCCATAGCCATCGCCATAGCCTTAGCAGCAATAGCCATAGTCATAGCCATAGCCATAGCAGCTATAGCCATAGCCATAGCCATAGCAGCCATTGCCATAGCCATAGCAGCCATAACCACAGCCATAGCGGCCATAGCCATAGCCATAGCAGCCAGAGCCATAGCAGCCAGAGCCATAGCAGCCAGAGCCATAGCAGCCAGAGCCATAGCAGCCAGAGCCAGAGCCACAGCAGCCGTAGACATAGCCATAGCCTTAGCAGCCATAGACATAATCATAGCCATAGCAGCCATAGCCATAGCCACAGCAGCCACAGCCATGGCCATAGTAGCCAAAGCCATAGCCATGGCCATAGTAGCCAAAGCCATAGCCATTGCAGCCATAGCCATAGACATAGCCATAGCCGCCAAAACCATAGCCGTAGCCGTAGCCATAGCAGCCATAGCCATAGCCATAGCAGATATAGCCACAGCCATAGCAGCCATAGCCATAGCCATAGCTGCCATAGGCATAGCCATACCCATAGCAGCCATAGACATAGCCATAGCAGTCATAGCCATAGCCATAGCCATAGCCATAGCAGCCATAGCCATAGCCATAGCAGCCATAGCCATAGCCATAGCAGCCATAGTAATAGCCATAGCAGCCATAACCACAGCCATAGCAGCCATAGCCATAGCCATACCCATAGCAGCCATAGCCATAGCCATAGCAATCATGGCCATAGCCAGAGACAAAGCAGCCATAGCCTTAGCCACAGCCATAGAAGCCATAGCCATAACCATAGCAGCCATAGCCATAGCCATAGCAGACATAACCACAGCCATAGCAGCCATAGCCATAGCCATAGCTGCCATAGGCATGGCCATAGTAGCCAAAGCCATAGCCATAGCAGCCATAGCCATAGACATAGCCATAGCATCCATAGCCATAGCCACAGCCATAGCCATGGCCATAGCAGCCATAGCCATACCCATAGCAGCCATAGCCATAGCCATAGCAGTCATAGCCATAGCCATAGCCATAGCCATAGCCATAGCAGCCATAGCCATAGCCGATGCAGCCATAGCCATAGCCATAGCAGCCATAGCCGTAGCCATAGCAGCCATAGCCATAGCCAATGCAGCCATAACCATAGCCATAGCATCCATAGCGATAGCCATAGCAGCCGTAGGCAGAGCCATAGCAACCATAGCTATATCCATAGCAGACACACACATAGCCACAGCCATAGCAGCCATAACCATAGCCATAACCATAGCAGCCAATGCCATAGCCATAGCCATAGCAGCTGTAGCCGTTGCCAAAGCGGCCATAGCCATAGCCACAGCAGCCTTAGCCATAGCCATACCCATAGCAGACATAGCCATAGCCATAGCCATAGCAGCCTTGGCCGTAGCCATCGTCATAGCAGACATAGCCATAGCCATAGCCATAGCAGCCATAGCCATAGCCATAGCAGCCGTAGCCATAGCAGCCGCAGCCATAGCCATAGCCATAGCAGCCATTGCCATAGCCATTGCAGCCATAACCACAGCCATAGCAGTCATAGCCATAGCCATAGCAGCCATAGGCATATCCATGGCAGCGAGAGCCAGAGCCGCAGCAGCCGTAGACATAGCCATATCCTTAGCAGCCATAGACATAACCATAGCCATAGCAGCCATAGCTATAGCCATAGCTGCCATAGCCATGGCCATAGTAGCCAAAGCCATAGCCATAGCAGCCATAGCCATAGACATAGACATAGCCATAGCAGCCATAGCCATAGCCATAGCCATAGCCATAGCAGCCATAGCCATAGCCGTAGCAGCCATAGCCATAGCCATAGCAGCCATAGCAGCCATAGCTATAGCCATAGCAGCCATAGGCATACCCATAGCAGCCATAGCGATAGCCATAGCAGCCATAGCCATAGCCATAGCAGTCATAGCCATAGCCATAGACATAACAGCCATAGCCATAGCAGCCATAGCCATAGCCATAGCCATAGCCGTAGCAGCCATAGCCATAGCCATAGCAGCCATAGCCATAGCCATAGCAGCCATAGCCATAGCCAGAGCAGTCATAGCCACAGCCATAGCAGTCATGGCCATAGCCATAGCAGCCATAGGCATAGCCATACCCATAGCAGCCATAGCCATAGCCATAGCAGTCATAGCTATAGCCATAGCCATAGCAGCCATAGCCATAGCCATAGCAGCCATTGCAATGGCCATAGTAGCCAAAGCCGTAGCCATAGCAGCCATAGCCATAGCCATAGCAGCCATAGCCATACCCACAGCAGCCATAGCCATAGCCATAGCAGTCATAGCCATAGCCATAGCCATAGCAGCCATACCAATGGCCATAGTAGCCAATGCCGTAGCCATAGCAGCCATAGCCATAGCCATATCCATAGCGGCCATAGCCATAGCCATAGCAGTCATAGCCATAGCCATAGCCATAGCAGCCATGGCAATAGCCATAGCCATAGCAGCCATAGCCATAGCCATAGCAGCCATAGCCATAGCCATAGCAGACATAGCCACAGACATAGCAGCCATAGCCATAGCCATAGCAGCCATAGCCATCGCCATAACCTTAGCAGCAATAGCCATAGTCATAGCCATAGCCATAGCAGCTATAGCCATAGCCTTAGCCATAGCAGCCATTGCCATAGCCATAGCAGCCATAACCACAGCCATAGCGGCCATAGCCATAGCCATAGCAGCCAGAGCCATAGCAGCCAGAGCCAGAGCCACAGCAGCCGTAGACATAGCCATAGCCTTAGCAGCCATAGACATAATCATAGCCATAGCAGCCATAGCCATAGCCACAGCAGCCACAGCCATGGCCATAGTAGCCAAAGCCATAGCCATGGCCATAGTAGCCAAAGCCATAGCCATTGCAGCCATAGCCATAGACATAGCCATAGCCGCCAAAACCATAGCCGTAGCCATAGCCATAGCAGCCATAGCCATAGCCATAGCAGCCATACCAATGGCCATAGTAGCCAAAGCCGTAGACATAGCAGCCATAGCCATAGCCATATCCATAGCGGCCATAGCCATAGCCACAGCAGTCATAGCCATAGCCATAGCCATAACAGCCATAGCCATAGCCATAGCCATAGCCATAGCAGCCATAGCCATAGCCATAGCAGCCATAGCCATAGCCATAGCAGATATAGCCACAGCCATAGCAGCCATAGCCATAGCCATAGCCATAGCTGCCATAGGCATAGCCATACCCATAGCAGACATAGACATAGCCATAGCAGTCATAGCCATAGCCATAGCCATAGCCATAGCAGCCATAGCCACAGCCATAGCAGCCATAGCCATAGCCATAGCAGCCATAGCAATAGCCATAGCAGCCATAACCACAGCCATAGCAGCCATAACCATAGCCATAGCAGCCATAGCCATTGCCATAGCAGTCATAGCCATAGACATAGCCATAGCAGCTGTAGCCATTGCCAAAGCGGCCATAGCCATAGCCATAGCAGCCGTAGCCATAGCAGCCGCAGCCATAGCCAAAGCCATAGCAGCCATTGCCATAGCCATTGCAGCCATAACCACAGCCATAGCAGCCATAGCCATAGCCATAGCAGCCATAGGCATATCCATAGCAGCGAGAGCCAGAGCCGCAGCAGCCGTAGACATAGCCATATCCTTAGCAGCCATAGACATAACCATAGCCATAGCAGCCATAACTATAGCCATAGCTGCCATAGCCATGGCCATAGTAGCCAAAGCCATAGCCATAGCAGCCATAGCCATAGACATAGACATAGCCATAGCAGCCATAGCCATAGCCATAGCCATAGCCATAGCAGCCATAGCCATAGCCGTAGCAGCCATAGCCATAGCCATAGCAGCCATAGCAGCCATAGCGATAGCCATAGCAGCTATAGCCATAGCCATAGCAGCCATAGCGATAGCCATAGCAGCCATAGCCATAGCCATAGCAGTCATAGCCATAGCCATAGCCATAACAGCCATAGCCATAGCAGCCATAGCCATAGCCATAGCCATAGCCGTAGCAGGCATAGCCATAGCCATAGCAGCCATAGCCATAGCCATAGCAGCCATAGCCATAGCCAGAGCAGTCATAGCCACAGCCATAGCAGTCATGGCCATAGCCATAGCAGCCATAGGCATAGCCATACCCATAGCAGCCATAGCCATAGCCATAGCAGTCATAGCTATAGCCATAGCCATAGCAGCCATAGCCATAGCCATAGCCATAGCAGCCATAGCCATAGCCATAGCAGCCATAGCCATAGCCATACCCATTGCAGCCATAGCCATAGCCATAGCCGTCATAGCCATAGCCACAGCCATAGCAGCCATAGCCATAGCCATAGCCATAGCAGCCATAGCCATAGCCATAGCAGCCATAGCAATAGCCATAGCAGCCATAACCACAGCCATAGCAGCCATAGCCATAGCCATAGCGGCCATAGCCATAGCCATAGCAGCCAGAGCCAGAGCCACAGCAGCCGTTGACATAGCCATAGCCTTGGCAGCCATAGACATAACCATGGCCATAGCAGCCATAGCCATAGCCATAGCAGCCATAGCCATAGACATAGCAGCCGTAGCGATAGCCATAGCAGCCATAGGCATACCCATAGCAGCCGGAGCCAGAGCCACTGCAGCCGTAGACATGGCCATAGCCTTAGCAGCCATAGCCATAGCCATAGCCATAGCAGCCATAGCCATAGCCATAGCAGCCATACCAATGGCCATAGTAGCCAAAGCCGTAGCCATAGCAGCCATAGCCATAGCCATATCCATAGCGGCCATAGCCATAGCCATAGCAGTCATAGCCATAGCCATAGCCAAAGCAGCCATGGCCATAGCCATAGCCATAGCAGCCATAGCCATAGCCATAGCAGCCATAGCCGTAGCCATAGCAGACATAGCCACAGCCATAGCAGCCATAGCCATAGCCATAGCTGCCATAGGCATAGCCATACCCATAGCAGCCATAGACATAGCCATAGCAGTCATAGCCATAGCCATAGCCATAACAGCCATAGCCATAGCCATAGCCATAGCAGCCATAGCCATAGCCATAGCAGCCATAGCAATAGCCATAGCAGCCATAACCACAGCCATAGCAGCCATAGCCATAGCCATAGCAGCCATAGCCATAGCCATAGCAGTTATAGCCATAGACATAGCCATAGCAGCCATAGCTATAGCCATAGCTATAGCAGACATAGCCATAGCCATAGCAGCCATAGCCATAGCCAAACCCATAGCAGCCATAGCCATAGCCATAGCAGTCATGGCCATATCCATAGACAAAGCAGCCATAGCCATAGCCACAGCCATAGCAGCCATAGCCATAACCATAGCAGCCATAGCCATAGCCATAGCAGACATAACCACAGCCACAGCAGCCATAGCCATAGCCATAGCAGCCATAGCCATAGCCATAGCAGCCAGAGCCAGAGCCACAGCAGCCGTAGACATAGCCATAGCCTTAGGGGCCATAGACATAACCATAGCCATAGCAGCCATAGAAATAGCCATAGCCGCCACAGCCGTGGCCATTGTATCCAAAACCATAGCCATAGCAGCCATAGCCATAGCCATAGCCATAGCAGCCATAGCCATAGCCATAGCAGCCATAGCAATAGCCATAGCAGCCATAACCACAGCCATAGCAGCCATAGCCATAGCCATAGCGGCCATAGCCATAGCCATAGCAGCCAGAGCCAGAGCCACAGCAGCCGTTGACATAGCCATAGCCTTGGCAGCCATAGACATAACCATGGCCATAGCAGCCATAGCCATAGCCATAGCAGCCATAGCCATAGACATAGCAGCCGTAGCGATAGCCATAGCAGCCATAGGCATACCCATAGCAGCCGGAGCCAGAGCCACTGCAGCCGTAGACATGGCCATAGCCTTAGCAGCCATAGCCATAGCCATAGCCATAGCAGCCATAGCCATAGCCATAGCAGCCATACCAATGGCCATAGTAGCCAAAGCCGTAGCCATAGCAGCCATAGCCATAGCCATATCCATAGCGGCCATAGCCATAGCCATAGCAGTCATAGCCATAGCCATAGCCAAAGCAGCCATGGCCATAGCCATAGCCATAGCAGCCATAGCCATAGCCATAGCAGCCATAGCCGTAGCCATAGCAGACATAGCCACAGCCATAGCAGCCATAGCCATAGCCATAGCTGCCATAGGCATAGCCATACCCATAGCAGCCATAGACATAGCCATAGCAGTCATAGCCATAGCCATAGCCATAACAGCCATAGCCATAGCCATAGCCATAGCAGCCATAGCCATAGCCATAGCAGCCATAGCAATAGCCATAGCAGCCATAACCACAGCCATAGCAGCCATAGCCATAGCCATAGCAGCCATAGCCATAGCCATAGCAGTTATAGCCATAGACATAGCCATAGCAGCCATAGCTATAGCCATAGCTATAGCAGACATAGCCATAGCCATAGCAGCCATAGCCATAGCCAAACCCATAGCAGCCATAGCCATAGCCATAGCAGTCATGGCCATATCCATAGACAAAGCAGCCATAGCCATAGCCACAGCCATAGCAGCCATAGCCATAACCATAGCAGCCATAGCCATAGCCATAGCAGACATAACCACAGCCACAGCAGCCATAGCCATAGCCATAGCAGCCATAGCCATAGCCATAGCAGCCAGAGCCAGAGCCACAGCAGCCGTAGACATAGCCATAGCCTTAGGGGCCATAGACATAACCATAGCCATAGCAGCCATAGAAATAGCCATAGCCGCCACAGCCATGGCCATTGTATCCAAAACCATAGCCATAGCAGCCATAGCCAAAGACATAGCCATAGCAGCCATAGCCATAGCCATAGCCATAGCCATAGCAGCCATAGCCATAGCCATAGCAGACATAGCCATAGCCATAGCCATAGCAGCCGTATCCATAGCCATAGTAGCCATAGCCATAGCCATAGCAGCCATAGTCGCCATAGCCATAACCATAGCAGCCATAGCCATAGCCATAGCAGACATAGCCATAGCCATAGCCATAGCAGCCGTATCCATAGCCATAGTAGCCATAGCCATAGCCATAGCAGCCATAGCCGCCATAGCCATAGCCATAGCAGCCATAGCCATAGCCATTGCAGCCATAGCCATAGCCATAGCAGCCATAGCCATAGCCATACCCATAGCAGCCATAGCCATAGCCATAGCAGCCATAGCCATAGCCACAGCCATAGCAGCCATAGCCATAACCATAGCAGCCATAGCCATAGCCATAGCAGACATAACCACAGCCATAGCAGACATAGCCATAGCCATAGCTGCCATAGGCATGGCCATAGTAGCCAAAGCCATAGCCATAGCAGCCATAGCCATAGACATAGCCATAGCATCCATAGCCATAGCCATAGCCATGGCCATAGCAGCCATAGCCATACCCATAGCATCCATAGCCATAGCCATAGCAGTCATAGCCATAGCCATAGCCATAGCCATAGCCATAGCAGCCATAGCCATAGCCATTGCAGCCATCGCCATAGCCATAGCAGCCATAGCCGTAGCCATAGCAGCCATAGCCATAGCCAATGCAGCCATAACCATAGCCATAGCATCCATAGCGATAGTCATAGCAGCCGTAGGCAGAGCCATAGCAACCATAGCTATATCCATAGCAGACACACACATAGCCACAGCCATAGCAGCCATAATCATAGCCATTGCCATAGCAGCCAATGCCATAGCCATAGCCATAGCAGCTGTAGCCATTGCCAAAGCGGCCATTGCCATAGCCACAGCAGCCTTAGCCATAGCCATAGCCATAGCAGACATAGCCATAGCCATAGCCGTAGCAGCCTTGGCCGTAGCCATAGTCATAGCAGACATAGCCATAGCCATAGCCATAGCAGCCATAGCCATAGCCATAGCAGCCGTAGCCATAGCAGCCGCAGCCATAGCCATAGCCATAGCAGCCATTGCCATAGCCATTGCAGCCATAACCACAGCCATAGCAGCCATAGCCATAGCCATAGCAGCCATAGGCATATCCATAGCAGCGAGAGCCAGAGCCGCAGCAGCCGTAGACATAGCCATATCCTTAGCAGCCATAGACATAACCATAGCCATAGCAGCCATAGCTATAGCCATAGCCATAGCAGCCGTATCCATAGCCATAGTAGCCATAGCCATAGCCATAGCAGCCATAGTCGCCATAGCCATAACCATAGCAGCCATAGCCATAGCCATAGCAGACATAGCCATAGCCATAGCCATAGCAGCCGTATCCATAGCCACAGTAGCCGTAGCCATAGCCATAGCAGCCATAGCCGCCATAGCCATAGCCATAGCAGCCATAGCCATAGCCATTGCAGCCATAGCCATAGCCATAGCAGCCATAGCAATAGCCATACCCATAGCAGCCATAGCCATAGCCATAGCAGTCATGGCCATAGCCATAGCAGACATAACCACAGCCATAGCAGCCATAGCCATAGCCATAGCAGCCATAGCCATCGCCATAGCCTTAGCAGCAATAGCCATAGTCATAGCCATAGCCATAGCAGCTATAGCCATAGCCATAGCCATAGCAGCCACAGCCGTAGCCATAGCAGCCATAGCCATAGCCATAGCAGCCATAGTAGACATAGCCATAGCCATAGCAGCCATAGCCATAGCCATAGCAGCCATAGCCATAGCTATAGCAGCCAGAGCCAGAGCCACAGCAGCCGTAAACATAGCCATAGCCTTAGCAGCCATAGCCATAACCATAGCTATAGCAGCCATAGCCATAGCAGCCATAGACATATCCATAGCAGCCAGAGCCAGAGCCACAGCAGCCGTAGACATAGCCATAGCATCCATAGCCATAGCAGCCGTAGCCATAGCCATAGCTGCCATAGTCATAACCTTAGCCATTGCAGCCATAGCCATAGCCATAGCAGCCATAGCCGTAGCCATAGCAGAAATAGCCATAGTCATAGCAGCCATAGCCATAGCCATAGCAGCCATAGCGATAGTCGTAGCAGCCGTAGGCATAGCCATAGCAGCCATAGCTATATCCATAGCAGACACACACATAGCCACAGCCATAGCAGCCATAATCATAGCCATAGCCATAGCAGCCAATGCCATAGCCATAGCCATAGCCATAGCAGCCGATGCCATATCCATAGCCATAGCAGCTGTAGCTGTTGCCAAAGCGGCCATAGCCATAGCCACAGCAGCCTTAGCCATAGCCATAGCCATAGCAGACATAGCCATAGCCATAGCCATAGCAGCCTTAGCCATAGCCATAGTCATAGCAGCCATAGCCATAGCCACAGCCATAGCAGCCATAATCATAGCCATAGCCATAGCAGCCAATGCCATAGCCATAGCCATAGCAGCTGTAGCCATTGCCAAAGCGGCCATAGCCATAGCCACAGCAGCCTTAGCCATAGCCATAGCCAGAGCAGCCATAGCCATAGCAGCCGCAGCCATAGCCACAGCCATAGCAGCCATAGCCATAACCATAGCAGCCATAGCCATAGCAGACATAACCACAGCCATAGCAGCCATAGCCAAAGACATAGCCATAGCAGCCATAGCCATAGCCATAGCCATAGCCATAGCAGCCATAGCCATAGCCATAGCAGACATAGCCATAGCCATAGCCATAGCAGCCGTATCCATAGCCATAGTAGCCATAGCAATTGCCATAGCACCCATAGTCGCCATAGCCATAACCATAGCAGCCATAGCCATAGCCATAGCAGACATAGCCATAGCCATAGCCATAGCAGCCGTATCCATAGCCATCGTAGCCATAGCCATAGCCATAGCAGCCATAGCCGCCATAGCTATACCCATAGCAGCCATAGTAGACACAGCCATAGCCACAGCAACCATAGCCATAGTCATATCAGGCATAGCCGCATCCATAGCAGCCATAGCCATAGCCATAGCAGCCATTACCACAGCCATAGCAGCCATAGCCATAGCCATAGCAGCCATAGCCATAGACATAGCAGCCATAGCCATAGCCTTAGCAGCCATAGACATAATCATAGCCATAGCAGCCATAGCCATAGCCACAGCAGCCACAGCCATGGCCATAGTAGCCAAAGCCATAGCCATGGCCATAGTAGCCAAAGCCATAGCCATTGCAGCCATAGCCATAGACATAACCATAGCCGCCAAAACCATAGCCGTAGCCATAGCCATAGCAGCCATATCCATAGCCATAGCAGCCATAGCGATAGCCATAGCAGCCGTAGGCAGAGGCATAGCAGCCATAGCTATATCCATAGTAGACACACACATAGCCACAGCCACAGCAGCCATAATCATAGCCATAGCCATAGCAGCCAATGCCATAGCCATAGCCATAGCAGCTGTAGCCATTGCCAAAGCGGCCATAGCCATAGCCACAGCAGCCTTAGCCATAGCCATAGCCAGAGCAGCCATAGCCATAGCAGCCGCAGCCATAGCCACAGCCATAGCAGCCATAGCCATAACCATAGCAGCCATAGCCATAGCAGACATAACCGCAGCCATAGCAGCCATAGCCACAGCCATAGCAGCCATAGCCATAGCCATAGCAGCCAGAGGCAGAGCCACAGCAGCCGCAGACATAGCCATAGCCTTAGGAGCCATAGACATAACCATAGCCATAGCAGCCATAGCCATAGCCATAGCCGCCACAGCCATGGCCATAGTATCCAAAACCATAGCCATAGCAGCCATAGCCAAAGACATAGCCATAGCAGCCATAGCCATAGCCATAGCCATAGCCATAGCAGCCATAGCCATAGCCATAGCAGACATAGCCATAGCCATAGCCATAGCAGCCGTATCCATAGCCATAGTAGCCGTAGCATTAGCCATTGCACCCATAGTCGCCATAGCCATAACCATAGCAGCCATAGCCATAGCCATAGCAGACATAGCCATAGCCATAGCCATAGCAGCCGTATCCATAGCCATCGTAGCCATAGCCATAGCCATAGCAGCCATAGCCGCCATAGCTATACCCATAGCAGCCATAGTAGACACAGCCATAGCCACAGCAGCCATAGCCATAGGCGTAGCAGCCATAGCAGCCATAGCGATAGCCATAGCAGCCATAGGCATACTCATAGCAGCCGGAGCCAGAGCCACAGCAGCCGTAGGCATAGCCATAGCCTTAGCAGCCATAGCCATAACCATACCCATAGCAGCCATAGCCATAGCCATAGCAGCCATTGCAATGGCCATAGTAGCCAAAGCCGTAGCCATAGCAGCCATAGCCATAGCCATAGCAGCCATAGCCATACCCACAGCAGCCATAGCCATAGCCATAGCAGTCATAGCCATAGCCATAGCCATAGCAGCCATACCAATGGCCATAGTAGCCAAAGCCGTAGCCATAGCAGCCATAGCCATAGCCATATCCATAGCGGCCATAGCCATAGCCATAGCAGTCATAGCCATAGCCATAGCCATAGCAGCCATGGCCATAGCCATAGCCATAGCAGCCATAGCCATAGCCATAGCAGCCATAGCCATAGCCATAGCAGACATAGCCACAGCCATAGCAGCCATAGCCATAGCCATAGCAGCCATAGCCATCGCCATAGCCTTAGCAGCAATAGCCATAGTCATAGCCATAGCCATAGCAGCTATAGCCATAGCCATAGCCATAGCAGCCATTGCCATAGCCATAGCAGCCATAACCACAGCCATAGCGGCCATAGCCATAGCCATAGCAGCCAGAGCCATAGCAGCCAGAGCCAGAGCCACAGCAGCCGTAGACATAGCCATAGCCTTAGCAGCCATAGACATAATCATAGCCATAGCAGCCATAGCCATAGCCACAGCAGCCACAGCCATGGCCATAGTAGCCAAAGCCATAGCCATGGCCATAGTAGCCAAAGCCATAGCCATTGCAGCCATAGCCATAGACATAGCCATAGCCGCCAAAACCATAGCCGTAGCCGTAGCCATAGCAGCCATAGCCATAGCCATAGCAGATATAGCCACAGCCATAGCAGCCATAGCCATAGCCATAGCTGCCATAGGCATAGCCATACCCATAGCAGCCATAGACATAGGCATAGCAGTCATAGCCATAGCCATAGCCATAGCCATAGCAGCCATAGCCATAGCCATAGCAGCCATAGCCATAGCCATAGCAGCCATAGTAATAGCCATAGCAGCCATAACCACAGCCATAGCAGCCATAGCCATAGCCATAGCAGCCATAGCCATAGCCATAGCAGTCATAGCCATAGACATAGCCATAGCAGCTATAGCCATAGCCATAGCTATAGCAGACATAGCCATAGCCATAGCAGCCATAGCCATAGCCATACCCATAGCAGCCATAGCCATAGCCATAGCAATCATGGCCATAGCCAGAGACAAAGCAGCCATAGCCTTAGCCACAGCCATAGAAGCCATAGCCATAACCATAGCAGCCATAGCCATAGCCATAGCAGACATAACCACAGCCATAGCAGCCATAGCCATAGCCATAGCTGCCATAGGCATGGCCATAGTAGCCAAAGCCATAGCCATAGCAGCCATAGCCATAGACATAGCCATAGCATCCATAGCCATAGCCACAGCCATAGCCATGGCCATAGCAGCCATAGCCATACCCATAGCAGCCATAGCCATAGCCATAGCAGCCATAGCCATAGCCATAGCCATAGCCATAGCCATAGCAGCCATAGCCATAGCCATAGCAGCCATAGCCATAGCCATACCCATAGCAGCCATAGCCATAGCCATAGCAGTCATGGCCATAGCCATAGACAAAGCAACCATAGCCATAGCCACAGCCATAGCAGCCATAGCCATAACCATAGCAGCCATAGCCATAGCCATAGCAGACATAACCACAGCCATAGCAGCCATAGCCATAGCAGCCGCAGCCATAGCCATAGCCATAGCAGCCATAGCCATAGCCATAGCCGCCACAGCCATGGCCATAGTATCCAAAACCATAGCCATAGCAGCCATAGCCAAAGACATAGCCATAGCAGACATAGCCATAGCCATAGCCATAGCAGCCATAGCCATATCCATAGCAGCCATAGCCGTAGCCATAGCAGCCATAGCCATAGCCAATGCAGCCATAACCATAGCCATAGCATCCATAGCGATAGCCATAGCAGCCGTAGGCAGAGCCATAGCAGCCATAGCTATATCCATAGCAGACACACACATAGCCACAGCCATAGCAGCCATAACCATAGCCATAGCCATAGCAGCCAATGCCATAGCCATAGCCATAGCAGCTGTAGCCATTGCCAAAGCGGCCATAGGCATAGCCACAGCATCCTTAGCCATAGCCATACCCATAGCAGACATAGCCATAGCCATAGCCATAGCAGCCTTGGCCGTAGCCATAGTCATAGCAGACATAGCCATAGCCATAGCCATAGCAGCCATAGCCATAGCCATAGCAGCCGTAGCCATAGCAGCCGCAGCCATAGCCATAGCCATAGCAGCCATTGCCATAGCCATTGCAGCCATAACCACAGCCATAGCAGCCATAGCCATAGCCATAGCAGCCATAGGCATATCCATAGCAGCGAGAGCCAGAGCCGCAGCAGCCGTAGACATAGCCATATCCTTAGCAGCCATAGACATAACCATAGCCATAGCAGCCATAGCTATAGTCATAGCTGCCATAGCCATGGCCATAGTAGCCAAAGCCATAGCCATAGCAGCCATAGCCATAGACATAGACATAGCCACAGCAGCCATAGCCATAGCCATAGCCATAGCCATAGCAGCCATAGCCATAGCCATAGCAGCCATAGCCATAGCCATAGCAGCCATAGCCATAGCCAGAGCAGTCATAGCCACAGCCATAGCAGTCATGGCCATAGCCATAGCAGCCATAGGCATAGCCATACCCATAGCAGCCATAGCCATAGCCACAGCAGCCATAGCAGCCATAGCTATAGCCATAGCAGCCATAGGCATACCCATAGCAGCCATAGCGATAGCCATAGCAGCCATAGCCATAGCCATAGCAGTCATAGCCATAGCCATAGACATAACAGCCATAGCCATAGCAGCCATAGCCATAGCCATAGCCATAGCCGTAGCAGCCATAGCCATAGCCATAGCAGCCATAGCCATAGCCATAGCAGCCATAGCCATAGCCAGAGCAGTCATAGCCACAGCCATAGCAGTCATGGCCATAGCCATAGCAGCCATAGGCATAGCCATACCCATAGCAGCCATAGCCATAGCCATAGCAGTCATAGCTATAGCCATAGCCATAGCAGCCATAGCCATAGCCATAGCAGCCATTGCAATGGCCATAGTAGCCAAAGCCGTAGCCATAGCAGCCATAGCCATAGCCATAGCAGCCATAGCCATACCCACAGCAGCCATAGCCATAGCCATAGCAGTCATAGCCATAGCCATAGCCATAGCAGCCATACCAATGGCCATAGTAGCCAATGCCGTAGCCATAGCAGCCATAGCCATAGCCATATCCATAGCGGACATAGCCATAGCCATAGCAGTCATAGCCATAGCCATAGCCATAGCAGCCATGGCAATAGCCATAGCCATAGCAGCCATAGCCATAGCCATAGCAGCCATAGCCATAGCCATAGCAGACATAGCCACAGCCATAGCAGCCATAGTCGCCATAGCCATAACCATAGCAGCCATAGCCATAGCCATAGCAGACATAGCCATAGCCATAGCCATAGCAGCCGTATCCATAGCCACAGTAGCCATAGCCATAGCCATAGCAGCCATAGCCGCCATAGCCATAGCCATAGCAGCCATAGCCATAGCCACAGCCATAGCAGCCATAGCCATAACCATAGCAGCCATAGCCATAGCCATAGCAGACATAACCACAGCCATAGCAGACATAGCCATAGCCATAGCTGCCATAGGCATGGCCATAGTAGCCAAAGCCATAGCCATAGCAGCCATAGCCATAGACATAGCCATAGCATCCATAGCCATAGCCATAGCCATGGCCATAGCAGCCATAGCCATACCCATAGCATCCATAGCCATAGCCATAGCAGTCATAGCCATAGCCATAGCCATAGCCATAGCCATAGCAGCCATAGCCATAGCCATTGCAGCCATCGCCATAGCCATAGCAGCCATAGCCGTAGCCATAGCAGCCATAGCCATAGCCAATGCAGCCATAACCATAGCCATAGCATCCATAGCGATAGTCATAGCAGCCGCAGCCATAGCCATAGCCATAGCAGCCATTGCCATAGCCATTGCAGCCATAACCACAGCCATAGCAGCCATAGCCATAGCCATAGCAGCCATAGGCATATCCATAGCAGCGAGAGCCAGAGCCGCAGCAGCCGTAGACATAGCCATATCCTTAGCAGCCATAGACATAACCATAGCCATAGCAGCCATAGCTATAGCCATAGCCATAGCAGCCGTATCCATAGCCATAGTAGCCATAGCCATAGCCATAGCAGCCATAGTCGCCATAGCCATAACCATAGCAGCCATAGCCATAGCCATAGCAGACATAGCCATAGCCATAGCCATAGCAGCCGTATCCATAGCCACAGTAGCCATAGCCATAGCCATAGCAGCCATAGCCGCCATAGCCATAGCCATAGCAGCCATAGCCATAGCCATTGCAGCCATAGCCATAGCCATAGCAGCCATAGCAATAGCCATACCCATAGCAGCCATAGCCATAGCCATAGCAGTCATGGCCATAGCCATAGCAGACATAACCACAGCCATAGCAGCCATAGCCATAGCCATAGCAGCCATAGCCATCGCCATAGCCTTAGCAGCAATAGCCATAGTCATAGCCATAGCCATAGCAGCTATAGCCATAGCCATAGCCATAGCAGCCACAGCCGTAGCCATAGCAGCCATAGCCATAGCCATAGCGGCCATAGTAGACATAGCCATAGCCATAGCAGCCATAGCCATAGCCATAGCAGCCATAGCCATAGCTATAGCAGCCAGAGCCAGAGCCACAGCAGCCGTAAACATAGCCATAGCCTTAGCAGCCATAGCCATAACCATAGCTATAGCAGCCATAGCCATAGCAGCCATAGACATATCCATAGCAGCCAGAGCCAGAGCCACAGCAGCCGTAGACATAGCCATAGCATCCATAGCCATAGCAGCCGTAGCCATAGCCATAGCTGCCATAGTCATAACCTTAGCCATTGCAGCCATAGCCATAGCCATAGCAGCCATAGCCGTAGCCATAGCAGCCATAGCCATAGTCATAGCAGCCATAGCCATAGCCATAGCAGCCATAGCGATAGTCGTAGCAGCCGTAGGCATAGCCATAGCAGCCATAGCTATATCCATAGCAGACACACACATAGCCACAGCCATAGCAGCCATAATCATAGCCATAGTCATAGCAGCCATAGCCATAGCCACAGCCATAGCAGCCATAATCATAGCCATAGCCATAGCAGCCAATGCCATAGCCATAGCCATAGCAGCCGTATCCATAGCCATAGTAGCCATAGCAATAGCCATAGCACCCATAGTCGCCATAGCCATAACCATAGCAGCCATAGCCATAGCCATAGCAGACATAGCCATAGCCATAGCCATAGCAGCCGTATCCATAGCCATCGTAGCCATAGCCATAGCCATAGCAGCCATAGCCGCCATAGCTATACCCATAGCAGCCATAGTAGACACAGCCATAGCCACAGCAACCATAGCCATAGTCATATCAGGCATAGCCGCATCCATAGCAGCCATAGCCATAGCCATAGCAGCCATTACCACAGCCATAGCAGCCATAGCCATAGCCATAGCAGCCATAGCCATAGACATAGCAGCCATAGCCATAGCCTTAGCAGCCATAGACATAATCATAGCCATAGCAGCCATAGCCATAGCCACAGCAGCCACAGCCATGGCCATAGTAGCCAAAGCCATAGCCATGGCCATAGTAGCCAAAGCCATAGCCATTGCAGCCATAGCCATAGACATAACCATAGCCGCCAAAACCATAGCCGTAGCCATAGCCATAGCAGCCATATCCATAGCCATAGCAGCCATAGCGATAGCCATAGCAGCCGTAGGCAGAGGCATAGCAGCCATAGCTATATCCATAGTAGACACACACATAGCCACAGCCACAGCAGCCATAATCATAGCCATAGCCATAGCAGCCAATGCCATAGCCATAGCCATAGCAGCTGTAGCCATTGCCAAAGCGGCCATAGCCATAGCCACAGCAGCCTTAGCCATAGCCATAGCCAGAGCAGCCATAGCCATAGCAGCCGCAGCCATAGCCACAGCCATAGCAGCCATAGCCATAACCATAGCAGCCATAGCCATAGCAGACATAACCGCAGCCATAGCAGCCATAGCCACAGCCATAGCAGCCATAGCCATAGCCATAGCAGCCAGAGGCAGAGCCACAGCAGCCGCAGACATAGCCATAGCCTTAGGAGCCATAGACATAACCATAGCCATAGCAGCCATAGCCATAGCCATAGCCGCCACAGCCATGGCCATAGTATCCAAAACCATAGCCATAGCAGCCATAGCCAAAGACATAGCCATAGCAGCCATAGCCATAGCCATAGCCATAGCCATAGCAGCCATAGCCATAGCCATAGCAGACATAGCCATAGCCATAGCCATAGCAGCCGTATCCATAGCCATAGTAGCCGTAGCATTAGCCATAGCACCCATAGTCGCCATAGCCATAACCATAGCAGCCATAGCCATAGCCATAGCAGACATAGCCATAGCCATAGCCATAGCAGCCGTATCCATAGCCATCGTAGCCATAGCCATAGCCATAGCAGCCATAGCCGCCATAGCTATACCCATAGCAGCCATAGTAGACACAGCCATAGCCACAGCAGCCATAGCCATAGGCGTAGCAGCCATAGCAGCCATAGCGATAGCCATAGCAGCCATAGGCATACTCATAGCAGCCGGAGCCAGAGCCACAGCAGCCGTAGGCATAGCCATAGCCTTAGCAGCCATAGCCATAACCATACCCATAGCAGCCATAGCCATAGCCATAGCAGCCATTGCAATGGCCATAGTAGCCAAAGCCGTAGCCATAGCAGCCATAGCCATAGCCATAGCAGCCATAGCCATACCCACAGCAGCCATAGCCATAGCCATAGCAGTCATAGCCATAGCCATAGCCATAGCAGCCATACCAATGGCCATAGTAGCCAAAGCCGTAGCCATAGCAGCCATAGCCATAGCCATATCCATAGCGGCCATAGCCATAGCCATAGCAGTCATAGCCATAGCCATAGCCATAGCAGCCATGGCCATAGCCATAGCCATAGCAGCCATAGCCATAGCCATAGCAGCCATAGCCATAGCCATAGCAGACATAGCCACAGCCATAGCAGCCATAGCCATAGCCATAGCAGCCATAGCCATCGCCATAGCCTTAGCAGCAATAGCCATAGTCATAGCCATAGCCATAGCAGCTATAGCCATAGCCATAGCCATAGCAGCCATTGCCATAGCCATAGCAGCCATAACCACAGCCATAGCGGCCATAGCCATAGCCATAGCAGCCAGAGCCATAGCAGCCAGAGCCAGAGCCACAGCAGCCGTAGACATAGCCATAGCCTTAGCAGCCATAGACATAATCATAGCCATAGCAGCCATAGCCATAGCCACAGCAGCCACAGCCATGGCCATAGTAGCCAAAGCCATAGCCATGGCCATAGTAGCCAAAGCCATAGCCATTGCAGCCATAGCCATAGACATAGCCATAGCCGCCAAAACCATAGCCGTAGCCGTAGCCATAGCAGCCATAGCCATAGCCATAGCAGATATAGCCACAGCCATAGCAGCCATAGCCATAGCCATAGCTGCCATAGGCATAGCCATACCCATAGCAGCCATAGACATAGGCATAGCAGTCATAGCCATAGCCATAGCCATAGCCATAGCAGCCATAGCCATAGCCATAGCAGCCATAGCCATAGCCATAGCAGCCATAGTAATAGCCATAGCAGCCATAACCACAGCCATAGCAGCCATAGCCATAGCCATAGCAGCCATAGCCATAGCCATAGCAGTCATAGCCATAGACATAGCCATAGCAGCTATAGCCATAGCCATAGCTATAGCAGACATAGCCATAGCCATAGCAGCCATAGCCATAGCCGTACCCATAGCAGCCCTAGCCATAGCCATAGCAATCATGGCCATAGCCAGAGACAAAGCAGCCATAGCCTTAGCCACAGCCATAGAAGCCATAGCCATAACCATAGCAGCCATAGCCATAGCCATAGCAGACATAACCACAGCCATAGCAGCCATAGCCATAGCCATAGCTGCCATAGGCATGGCCATAGTAGCCAAAGCCATAGCCATAGCAGCCATAGCCATAGACATAGCCATAGCATCCATAGCCATAGCCACAGCCATAGCCATGGCCATAGCAGCCATAGCCATACCCATAGCAGCCATAGCCATAGCCATAGCAGCCATAGCCATAGCCATAGCCATAGCCAGAGCCATAGCAGCCATAGCCATAGCCATAGCAGCCATAGCCATAGCCATACCCATAGCAGCCATAGCCATAGCCATAGCAGTCATGGCCATAGCCATAGACAAAGCAACCATAGCCATAGCCACAGCCATAGCAGCCATAGCCATAACCATAGCAGCCATAGCCATAGCCATAGCAGACATAACCACAGCCATAGCAGCCATAGCCATAGCAGCCGCAGCCATAGCCATAGCCATAGCAGCCATAGCCATAGCCATAGCCGCCACAGCCATGGCCATAGTATCCAAAACCATAGCCATAGCAGCCATAGCCAAAGACATAGCCATAGCAGACATAGCCATAGCCATAGCCATAGCAGCCATAGCCATATCCATAGCAGCCATAGCCGTAGCCATAGCAGCCATAGCCATAGCCAATGCAGCCATAACCATAGCCATAGCATCCATAGCGATAGCCATAGCAGCCGTAGGCAGAGCCATAGCAGCCATAGCTATATCCATAGCAGACACACACATAGCCACAGCCATAGCAGCCATAACCATAGCCATAGCCATAGCAGCCAATGCCATAGCCATAGCCATAGCAGCTGTAGCCATTGCCAAAGCGGCCATAGGCATAGCCACAGCATCCTTAGCCATAGCCATACCCATAGCAGACATAGCCATAGCCATAGCCATAGCAGCCTTGGCCGTAGCCATAGTCATAGCAGACATAGCCATAGCCATAGCCATAGCAGCCATAGCCATAGCCATAGCAGCCGTAGCCATAGCAGCCGCAGCCATAGCCATAGCCATAGCAGCCATTGCCATAGCCATTGCAGCCATAACCACAGCCATAGCAGCCATAGCCATAGCCATAGCAGCCATAGGCATATCCATAGCAGCGAGAGCCAGAGCCGCAGCAGCCGTAGACATAGCCATATCCTTAGCAGCCATAGACATAACCATAGCCATAGCAGCCATAGCTATAGCCATAGCTGCCATAGCCATGGCCATAGTAGCCAAAGCCATAGCCATAGCAGCCATAGCCATAGACATAGACATAGCCACAGCAGCCATAGCCATAGCCATAGCCATAGCCATAGCAGCCATAGCCATAGCCATAGCAGCCATAGCCATAGCCATAGCAGCCATAGCCATAGCCAGAGCAGTCATAGCCACAGCCATAGCAGTCATGGCCATAGCCATAGCAGCCATAGGCATAGCCATACCCATAGCAGCCATAGCCATAGCCACAGCAGCCATAGCAGCCATAGCTATAGCCATAGCAGCCATAGGCATACCCATAGCAGCCATAGCGATAGCCATAGCAGCCATAGCCATAGCCATAGCAGTCATAGCCATAGCCATAGACATAACAGCCATAGCCATAGCAGCCATAGCCATAGCCATAGCCATAGCCGTAGCAGCCATAGCCATAGCCATAGCAGCCATAGCCATAGCCATAGCAGCCATAGCCATAGCCAGAGCAGTCATAGCCACAGCCATAGCAGTCATGGCCATAGCCATAGCAGCCATAGGCATAGCCATACCCATAGCAGCCATAGCCATAGCCATAGCAGTCATAGCTATAGCCATAGCCATAGCAGCCATAGCCATAGCCATAGCAGCCATTGCAATGGCCATAGTAGCCAAAGCCGTAGCCATAGCAGCCATAGCCATAGCCATAGCAGCCATAGCCATACCCACAGCAGCCATAGCCATAGCCATAGCAGTCATAGCCATAGCCATAGCCATAGCAGCCATACCAATGGCCATAGTAGCCAATGCCGTAGCCATAGCAGCCATAGCCATAGCCATATCCATAGCGGCCATAGCCATAGCCATAGCAGTCATAGCCATAGCCATAGCCATAGCAGCCATGGCAATAGCCATAGCCATAGCAGCCATAGCCATAGCCATAGCAGCCATAGCCATAGCCATAGCAGACATAGCCACAGCCATAGCAGCCATAGCCATAGCCATAGCAGCCATAGCCATCGCCATAACCTTAGCAGCAATAGCCATAGTCATAGCCATAGCCATAGCAGCTATAGCCATAGCCTTAGCCATAGCAGCCATTGCCATAGCCATAGCAGCCATAACCACAGCCATAGCGGCCATAGCCATAGCCATAGCAGCCAGAGCCATAGCAGCCAGAGCCAGAGCCACAGCAGCCGTAGACATAGCCATAGCCTTAGCAGCCATAGACATAATCATAGCCATAGCAGCCATAGCCATAGCCACAGCAGCCACAGCCATGGCCATAGTAGCCAAAGCCATAGCCATGGCCATAGTAGCCAAAGCCATAGCCATTGCAGCCATAGCCATAGACATAGCCATAGCCGCCAAAACCATAGCCGTAGCCATAGCCATAGCAGCCATAGCCATAGCCATAGCAGCCATACCAATGGCCATAGTAGCCAAAGCCGTAGCCATAGCAGCCATAGCCATAGCCATATCCATAGCGGCCATAGCCATAGCCATAGCAGTCATAGCCATAGCCATAGCCATAACAGCCATAGCCATAGCCATAGCCATAGCCATAGCAGCCATAGCCATAGCCATAGCAGCCATAGCCATAGCCATAGCAGATATAGCCACAGCCATAGCAGCCATAGCCATAGCCATAGCCATAGCAATCATGGCCATAGCCAGAGACAAAGCAGCCATAGCCTTAGCCACAGCCATAGAAGCCGTAGCCATAACCATAGCAGCCATAGCCATAGCCATAGCAGACATAACCACAGCCATAGCAGCCATAGCCATAGCCATAGCTGCCATAGGCATGGCCATTTTAGCCAAAGCCATAGCCATAGCAGCCATAGCCATAGACATAGCCATAGCATCCATAGCCATAGCCATAGCCATGGCCATAGCAGCCATAGCCATACCCATAGCAGCCATTGCCATAGCCATAGCCATAGCCATAGCAGCCATAGCCATAGCCGATGCAGCCATAGCCATAGCCATAGCAGCCATAGCCGTAGCCATAGCAGCCATAGCCATAGCCAATGCCGCCATAACCATAGCCATAGCATCCATAGCGATAGCCATAGCAGCCGTATGCAGAGCCATAGCAACCATAGCTATATCCATAGCAGACACACACATAGCCGCAGCCATAGCAGCCATAATCATAGCCATAGCCATAGCAGCCAATGCCATAGCCATAGCCATAGCAGCTGTAGCCATTGCCAAAGCGGCCATAGCCATAGCCATAGCAGCCGTAGCCATAGCAGCCGCAGCCATAGCCAAAGCCATAGCAGCCATTGCCATAGCCATTGCAGCCATAACCACAGCCATAGCAGCCATAGCCATAGCCATAGCAGCCATAGGCATATCCATAGCAGCGAGAGCCAGAGCCGCAGCAGCCGTAGACATAGCCATATCCTTAGCAGCCATAGACATAACCATAGCCATAGCAGCCATAGCCATAGCCATAGCTGCCATAGGCATGGCCATTTTAGCCAAAGCCATAGCCATAGCAGCCATAGCCATAGACATAGCCATAGCATCCATAGCCATAGCCATAGCCATGGCCATAGCAGCCATAGCCATAGCCATAGCAGCCATAGCGATAGCCATAGCAGCCATAGCCATAGCCATAGCAGTCATAGCCATAGCCATAGCCATAACAGCCATAGCCATAGCAGCCATAGCCATAGCCATAGCCATAGCCGTAGCAGCCATAGCCATAGCCATAGCAGCCATAGCCATAGCCATAGCAGCCATAGCCATAGCCAGAGCAGTCATAGCCACAGCCATAGCAGTCATGGCCATAGCCATAGCAGCCATAGGCATAGCCATAGCAGTCATAGCTATAGCCATAGCCATAGCAGCCATAGCCATAGCCATAGCCATAGCAGCCATAGCCATAGCCATAGCAGCCATAGCCATAGCCATACCCATTGCAGCCATAGCCATAGCCATAGCCGTCATAGCCATAGCCACAGCCATAGCAGCCATAGCCATAGCCATAGCCATAGCAGCCATAGCCATAGCCATAGCAGCCATAGCAATAGCCATAGCAGCCATAACCACAGCCATAGCAGCCATAGCCATAGCCATAGCGGCCATAGCCATAGCCATAGCAGCCAGAGCCAGAGCCACAGCAGCCGTTGACATAGCCATAGCCTTGGCAGCCATAGACATAACCATTGCCATAGCAGCCATAGCCATAGCCATAGCAGCCATAGCCATAGCCATAGCAGCCGTAGCGATAGCCATAGCAGCCATAGGCATACCCATAGCAGCCGGAGCCAGAGCCACTGCAGCCGTAGACATAGCCATAGCCTTAGCAGCCATAGCCATAGCCATAGCCATAGCAGCCATAGCCATAGCCAGAGCAGACATACCAATGGCCATAGTAGCCAAAGCCGTAGCCATAGCAGCCATAGCCATAGCCATATCCATAGCGGCCATAGCCATAGCCATAGCAGTCGTAGCCATAGCCATAGCCAAAGCAGCCATGGCCATAGCCATAGCCATAGCAGCCATAGCCATAGCCATAGCAGCCATAGCCGTAGCCATAGCAGACATAGCCACAGCCATAGCAGCCATAGCCATAGCCATAGCTGCCATAGGCATAGCCATACCCATAGCAGCCATAGACTTAGCCATAGCAGTCATAGCCATAGCCATAGCCATAACAGCCATAGCCATAGCCATAGCCATAGCAGCCATAGCCATAGCCATAGCAGCCATAGCAATCGCCATAGCAGCCATAACCACAGCCATAGCAGCCATAGCCATAGCCATAGCAGTTATAGCCATAGACATAGCCATAGCAGCCATAGCCATAGCCATAGCTATAGCAGACATAGCCATAGCCATAGCAGCCATAGCCATAGCCAAACCCATAGCAGCCATAGCCATAGCCATAGCAGTCATGGCCATATCCATAGACAAAGCAGCCATAGCCATAGCCACAGCCATAGCAGCCATAGCCATAACCATAGCAGCCATAGCCATAGCCATAGCAGACATAACCACAGCCACAGCAGCCATAGCCATAGCCATAGCAGCCATAGCCATAGCCATAGCAGCCAGAGCCAGAGCCACAGCAGCCGTAGACATAGCCATAGCCTTAGGGGCCATAGACATAACCATAGCCATAGCAGCCATAGAAATAGCCATAGCCGCCACAGCCATGGCCATTGTATCCAAAACCATAGCCATAGCAGCCATAGCCAAAGACATAGCCATAGCAGCCATAGCCATAGCCATAGCCATAGCCATAGCAGCCATAGCCATAGCCATAGCAGACATAGCCATAGCCATAGCCATAGCAGCCGTATCCATAGCCATAGTAGCCATAGCCATAGCCATAGCAGCCATAGTCGCCATAGCCATAACCATAGCAGCCATAGCCATAGCCATAGCAGACATAGCCATAGCCATAGCCATAGCAGCCGTATCCATAGCCATAGTAGCCATAGCCATAGCCATAGCAGCCATAGCCGCCATAGCCATAGCCATAGCAGCCATGGCCGCCATAGCCATAGCCATAGCAGCCATAGCCATAGCCATTGCAGCCATAGCCATAGCCATAGCAGCCATAGCCATAGCCATACCCATAGCAGCCATAGCCATAGCCATAGCAGCCATAGCCATAGCCATAGCAGTTATAGCCATAGACATAGCCATAGCAGCCATAGCCATAGCCATAGCTATAGCAGACATAGCCATAGCCATAGCAGCCATAGCCATAGCCAAACCCATAGCAGCCATAGCCATAGCCATAGCAGTCATGGCCATATCCATAGACAAAGCAGCCATAGCCATAGCCACAGCCATAGCAGCCATAGCCATAACCATAGCAGCCATAGCCATAGCCATAGCAGACATAACCACAGCCACAGCAGCCATAGCCATAGCCATAGCAGCCATAGCCATAGCCATAGCAGCCAGAGCCAGAGCCACAGCAGCCGTAGACATAGCCATAGCCTTAGGGGCCATAGACATAACCATAGCCATAGCAGCCATAGAAATAGCCATAGCCGCCACAGCCATGGCCATTGTATCCAAAACCATAGCCATAGCAGCCATAGCCAAAGACATAGCCATAGCAGCCATAGCCATAGCCATAGCCATAGCCATAGCAGCCATAGCCATAGCCATAGCAGACATAGCCATAGCCATAGCCATAGCAGCCGTATCCATAGCCATAGTAGCCATAGCCATAGCCATAGCAGCCATAGTCGCCATAGCCATAACCATAGCAGCCATAGCCATAGCCATAGCAGACATAGCCAAGGCCATAGCCATAGCAGCCGTATCCATAGCCATAGTAGCCATAGCCATAGCCATAGCAGCCATAGCCGCCATAGCCATAGCCATAGCAGCCATAGCCGCCATAGCCATAGCCATAGCAGCCATAGCCATAGCCATTGCAGCCATAGCCATAGCCATAGCAGCCATAGCCATAGCCATACCCATAGCAGCCATAGCCATAGCCATAGCAGCCATAGCCATAGCCATAGCAGCCATAGCCATAGCTATAGCAGCCAGAGCCAGAGCCACAGCAGCCGTAGACATAGCCATAGCCTTAGCAGCCATAGCCATAACCATAGCTATAGCAGCCATAGCCATAGCAGCCATAGACATATCCATAGCAGCCAGAGCCAGAGCCACAGCAGCCGTAGACATAGCCATAGCATCCATAGCCATAGCAGCCGTAGCCATAGCCATAGCTGCCATAGTCATAACCTTAGCCATTGCAGCCATAGCCATAGCAGCCATAGCCAAAGCCATAGCAGCCATAGCCATAGCAGCCGCAGCCATAGCCATAGCCATAGCAGCCATTGCCATAGCCATAGCAGCCATAACCACAGCCATAGCGGCCGTAGCCATAGCCATAGCAGCCAGAGCCATAGCAGCCAGAGCCAGAGCCACAGCAGCCGTAGACATAGCCATAGCCTTAGCAGCCATAGACATAATCATAGCCATAGCAGCCATAGCCATAGCCATAGCAGTCATAGCCATAGCCATAGCCATAGCCATAGCCATAGCAGCCATAGCCATAGCCGATGCAGCCATAGCCATAGCCATAGCAGCCATAGCCGTAGCCATAGCAGCCTTAGCCATAGCCAATGCTGCCATAACCATAGCCATAGCATCCATAGCGATAGCCATAGCAGCCGTAGGCAGAGCCATAGCAACCATAGCTATATCCATAGCAGACACGCACATAGCCACAGCCATAGCAGCCATAATCATAGCCATAGCCATAGCAGCCAATGCCATAGCCATAGCCATAGCAGCTGTAGTCATTGCCAAAGCGGCCATAGCCATAGCCACAGCAGCCTTAGCCATAGCCATACCCATAGCAGACATAGCCATAGCCATAGCCATAGCAGCCTTGGCCGTAGCCATAGTCATAGCAGACATAGCCATAGCCATAGCCATAGCAGCCATAGCCATAGCCATAGCAGCCGTAGCCATAGCAGCCGCAGCCATAGCCATAGCCATAGCAGCCATTGCCATAGCCATTGCAGCCTTAACCAGAGCCATAGCAGCCATAGCCATAGCCATAGCAGCCATAGGCATATCCATAGCAGCGAGTGCCAGAGCCGCAGCAGCCGTAGACATAGCCATATCCTTAGCAGCCATAGACATAACCATAGCCATAGCAGCCATAGCTATAGCCATAGCTGCCATAGCCATGGCCATAGTAGCCAAAGCCATAGCCATAGCAGCCATAGCCATAGACATAGACATAGCCATAGCAGCCATAGCCATAGCCATAGCCATAGCCATAGCAGCCATAGCCATAGCCGTAGCAGCCATAGCCATAGCCATAGCAGCCATAGCAGCCATAGCTATAGCCATAGCAGCCATAGGCATACCCATAGCAGCCATAGCGATAGCCATAGCAGCCATAGCCATAGCCATAGCAGTCATAGCCATAGCCATAGCCATAACAGCCATAGCCACAGCAGCCATAGCCATAGCCATAGCCATAGCCGTAGCAGCCATAGCCATAGCCATAGCAGCCATAGCCATAGCCAGAGCAGTCATAGCCACAGCCATAGCAGTCATGGCCATAGCCATAGCAGCCATAGGCATAGCCATAGCCATAGCAGCCATAGCCATAGCCATAGCAGTCATAGCTATAGCCATAGCCATAGCAGCCATAGCCATAGCCATAGCAGCCATTGCAATGGCCATAGCCATAGCAGCCATACCTATGGCCATAGTAGCCAAAGCCGTAGCCATAGCAGCCATAGCCATAGCCATAGCAGACATAGCCACAGCCATAGCAGCCATAGCCATAGCCATAGCAGCCATAGCCATCGCCATAGCCTTAGCAGCAATAGCCATAGACATAGCCATAGCCGCCAAAACCATAGCCGTAGCCATAGCCATAGCAGCCATAGCCATAGCCATAGCAGCCATACCAATGGCCATAGTAGCCAAAGCCGTAGCCATAACAGCCATAGCCATAGCCATATCCATAGCGGCCATAGCCATAGCCATAGCAGTCATAGCCATGGCCATAGCCATAGCAGCCATAGCCCTAGCCATAGCCATAGCAGCCATAGCCATAGCCATAGCAGCCATAGCCATAGCAGATATAGCCACAGCCATAGCAGCCATAGCTATAGCCATAGCTGCCATAGGCATAGCCATACCCATAGCAGCCATAGACATAGCCATAGCAGTCATAGCCATAGCCATAGCCATAGCCATAGCAGCCATAGCCATAGCCATAGCAGCCATAGCCATAGCCATAGCAGCCATAGCAATAGCCATAGCAGCCATAACCACAGCCATAGCAGCCATAGCCATAGCCATAGCTGCCATAGCCATGGCCATACCCATAGCAGCCATAGCCATAGCCATAGCAATCATGGCCATAGCCGGAGACAAAGCAGCCATAGCCTTAGCCACAGCCATAGAAGCCGTAGCCATAACCATAGCAGCCATAGCCATAGCCATAGCAGACATAACCACAGCCATAGCAGCCATAGCCATAGCCATAGCTGCCATAGGCATGGCCATAGTAGCCAAAGCCATAGCCATAGCAGCCATAGCCATAGACATTGCCATAGCATCCATAGCCATAGCCATAGCCATGGCCATAGCAGCCAAAGCCATACCCATAGCAGCCATAGCCATAGCCATAGCCATAGCCATAGCAGCCATAGCCATAGCCGATGCAGCCATAGCCATAGCCATAGCAGCCATAGCCATAGCCATAGCAGCCATAACCATAGCCATAGCCATAGCCATAGCAGCCATAGCCATAGCCGTAGCAGCCATAGCCATAGCCATAGCAGCCATAGCAGCCATAGCGATAGCCATACCCATAGCAGACATAGCCATAGCCATAGCCATAGCAGCCTTGGCCGTAGCCATAGTCATAGCAGACATAGCCATAGCCATAGCCATAGCAGCCATAGCCATAGCCATAGCAGCCGTAGCCATAATAGCCGCCGGCATAGCCAAAGCCATAGCAGCCATTGCCATAGCCATTGCAGCCATAACCACAGCCATAGCAGCCATAGCCATAGCCATAGCAGCCATAGGCATATCCATAGCAGCGAGAGCCTGAGCCGCAGCAGCCGTAGACATAGCCATATCCTTAGCAGCCATAGACATAACCATAGCCATAGCAGCCATAGCTATAGCCAGAGCTGCCATAGCCATGGCCATAGTAGCCAAAGCCATAGCCATAGCAGCCATAGCCATAGACATAGACATAGCCATAGCAGCCATAGCCATAGCCATAGCCATAGCCATAGCAGCCATAGCCATAGCCGTAGCAGCCATAGCCATAGCCATAGCAGCCATAGCAGCCATAGCGATAGCCATAGCAGCCATAGCCATAGCCATAGCAGCCATAGCGATAGCCATAGCAGCCATAGCCATAGCCATAGCAGCCATAGCCATAGCCATAGCAGCCATAGCGATAGCCATAGCAGCCATAGCCACAGCCATAGCAGTCATGGCCATAGCCATTGCAGCCATAGGCATAGCCATACCCATAGCAGCCATAGCCATAGCCATAGCAGTCATAGCTATAGCCACAGCCATAGCAGCCATAGCCATAGCCATAGCCATAGCAGCCATAGCCATAGCCATAGCAGCCATAGCCATAGCCATACCCATTGCAGCCATAGCCATAGCCATAGCCGTCATAGCCATAGCCACAGCCATAGCAGCCATAGCCATAGCCATAGCCATAGCAGCCATAGCCATAGCCATAGCAGCCATAGCAATAGCCATAGCAGCCATAACCACAGCCATAGCAGCCATAGCCATAGCCATAGCAGCCATAGCCATAGCCATAGCAGCCAGAGCCAGAGCCACAGCAGCCGTAGACATAGCCATAGCCTCGGCAGCCATAGACATAACCATGGCCATAGCAGCCATAGCCATAGCCATAGCAGCCATAGCCATAGCCATAGCAGCCGTAGCGATAGCCATAGCAGCCATAGGCATACCCATAGCAGCCGGAGCCAGAGCCACTGCAGCCGTAGACATAGCCATAGCCTTAGCAGCCATAGCCATAGCCATAGCCATAGCAGCCATAGCCATAGCCATAGCAGCCATACCAATGGCCATAGTAGCCAAAGCCGTAGCCATAGCAGCCATAGCCATAGCCATATCCATAGCGGCCATAGCCATAGCCATAGCAGTCATAGCCATAGCCATAGCCATAGCAGCCATGGCCATAGCCATGGCCATAGCAGCCATAGCCATAGCCATAGCAGCCATAGCCGTAGCCACAGCAGACATAGCCACAGCCATAGCAGCCATAGCCATAGCCATAGCTGCCATAGGCATAGCCATACCCATAGCAGCCATAGACATAGCCATAGCAGTCATAGACATAGCCATAGCCATAACAGCCATAGCCATAGCCATAGCCATAGCAGCCATAGCCATAGCCATAGCAGCCATAGCAATAGCCATAGCAGCCATAACCACAGCCATAGCAGCCATAGCCATAGCCATAGCAGCCATAGCCATAGCCATAGCAGTTATAGCCATAGACATAGCCATAGCAGCCATAGCCATAGCCATAGCCATAGCAGCCATAGCCATAGCCATAGCCTTAGGGGCCATAGACATAACCATAGCCATAGCAGCCATAGAAATAGCCATAGCCGCCACAGCCATGGCCATTGTATCCAAAACCATAGCCATAGCAGCCATAGCCAAAGACATAGCCATAGCAGCCATAGCCATAGGCATAGCCATAGCCATAGCAGCCATAGCCATAGCCATAGCAGACATAGCCATAGCCATAGCCATAGCAGCCGTATCCATAGCCATAGTAGCCATAGCCATAGCCATAGCAGCCATAGTCGCCATAGCCATAACCATAGCAGCCATAGCCATAGCCATAGCAGACATAGCCATAGCCATAGCCATAGCAGCCGTATCCATAGCCATAGTAGCCATAGCCATAGCCATAGCAGCCATAGCCGCCATAGCCATAGCCATAGCAGCCATAGCCATAGCCATTGCAGCCATAGCCATAGCCATAGCAGCCATAGCCATAGCCATACCCATAGCAGCCATAGCCATAGCCATAGCAGCCATAGCCATAGCCATAGCAGCCATAGCCATAGCTATAGCAGCCAGAGCCAGAGCCACAGCAGCCGTAGACATAGCCATAGCCTTAGCAGCCATAGCCATAACCATAGCTATAGCAGCCATAGCCATAGCAGCCATAGACATAACCATAGCAGCCAGAGCCAGAGCCACAGCAGCCGTAGACATAGCCATAGCATCCATAGCCATAGCAGCCGTAGCCATAGCCATAGCTGCCATAGTCATAACCTTAGCCATTGCAGCCATAGCCATAGCAGCCATAGCCAAAGCCATAGCAGCCATAGCCATAGCAGCCGCAGCCATAGCCATAGCCATAGCAGCCATTGCCATAGCCATAGCAGCCATAACCACAGCCATAGCGGCCATAGCCATAGCCATAGCAGCCAGAGCCATAGCAGCCAGAGCCAGAGCCACAGCAGCCGTAGACATAGCCATAGCCTTAGCAGCCATAGACATAATCATAGCCATAGCAGCCATAGCCATAGCCACAGCAGCCACAGCCATGGCCATAGTAGCCGAAGCCATAGCCATGGCCATAGTAGCCAAAGCCATAGCCATTGCAGCCATAGCCATAGACATAACCATAGACGCCAAAACCATAGCCGTAGCCATAGCCATAGCAGCCATAGCCATAGCCATAGCAGCCATAGCCATAGCAGCCATAGCCACAGTCATAGCAGCCATAGCCATAGCCATAGCCATAGCAGCCATAGACATAGCCATAGCAGCCATAGCCATAGCCATACCCATAGCAGCCATAGCCATAGCCATAGCAGCCATAGCCATATCCATAGCAGCCATAGCCATAGCCATTGCAGCCATAACCACAGCCACAGCTGCCATAGCCATAGCCATAGCAGCCATAGACATAGCCACAGCAGCCAGAGGCAGAGCCACAGCAGCCGTAGACATAGCCATAGCCTTAGCAGCCGTAGACATAACCATAGCCATAGCAGCCATAGCCAAAGCCATAGCAGCCATATCCATGGACATAGTAGCCAAAGCCATAGCCATAGCAGCCATAGCCATAGACATAGCCATAGCAGCCATAGCCGTAGCCATAGCCATAGCCATAGCAGTCATAGCCATAGCCATAGCTGCAATAGTCATAACCATAGCCATAGAAGCCATAGCCATAGCCATAGCAGCCATAGCCGTAGCCATAGCAGCAATAGCCATAGCCATAGCAGCCATAGCCATAGTCATAGCAGCCATAGCGATAGCCATAGCAGCCATAGCCACAGCCATGGCGGACATAGCAGCCATAGCCGTAGCCATAGCCATAGTCACAGCAGCCATAGCGATAGCCATAGCAGCCATAGCCATAGTCATAGCAGCCATAGCCATAGCCACAGCCATATCAGCCATATCCATAGCCATAGCAGCCATAGCGATAGCCATAGCAGCCGTAGGCATAGCCATAGCAGCCATAGCTATATCCATAGTAGACACACACATAGCCACAGCCATAGCAGCCATAATCATAGCCATAGCCATAGCAGCCAATGCCATAGCCATAGCCATAGCAGCTGTAGCCATTGCCAAAGCGGCCATAGCCATAGCCACAGCAGCCTTAGCCATAGCCATAGCCAGAGCAGCCATAGCCATAGCAGCCGCAGCCATAGCCACAGCCATAGCAGCCATAGCCATAACCATAGCAGCCATAGCCATAGCCATAGCAGACATAACCACAGCCATAGCAACCATAGCCATAGCCATAGCAGCCATAGCCATAGCCATAGCAGCCAGAGCCAGAGCCACAGCAGCCGTAGTCATAGCCATAGCCTTAGCAGCCGTACACAGAACCATAGCCATAGCAGCCACAGCCATAGCCATAGCAGCCATAGTCACAGCCATAGCAGCCATAGCCACAGCCGTAGCAGCCATAGCCATAGCCATAGCAGCCATAACCATAGCCATAGCAGCCATAGCGATAGCCATAGCAGCCGTAGGCAGAGCCATAGCAGCCATAGCTATATCCATAGTAGACACACACATAGCCACAGGCATAGCAGCCATAATCATAGCCATAGCCATAGCAGCCAATGCCATAGCCATAGCCATAGCAGCTGTAGCCACTGCCACAGCGGCCATAGCCATAGCCACAGCAGCCTTAGCCATAGCCATAGCCACAGCAGCCATAGCCATAGCAGCCGCAGCCATAGCCATAGCCATAGCAGCCATAGCCAAAGACATAGCCATAGCAGCCATAGCCATAGCCATAGCCATAGCCATAGCAGCCATAGCCATAGCCATAGCAGACATAGCCATAGCCATAGCCATAGCAGCCGTATACATAGCCATAGTAGCCATAGCAATAGCCATAGCACCCATAGTCGCCATAGCCATAACCTTAGCAGCCATAGCCATAGCCATAGCAGACATAGCCATAGCCATAGCCATAGCAGCCGTATCCATAGCCATAGTAGCCATAGCCATAGCCATAGCAGCCATAGCCGCCATAGCTATAGCCATAGCAGCCATAGCCATAGTCATATCAGGCATAGCCGCAGCCATAGCAGCCATAGCCATAGCCATAGCAGCCATAACCACAGCCATAGCAGCCATAGCCATAGCCATAGCAGCCATAGCCATAGCCATAGCAGCCATAGCCATAGGCGTAGCAGCCATAGCAGCCATAGCGATAGCCATAGCAGCCATAGGCATACTCATAGCAGCCGGAGCCAGAGCCACAGCAGCCGTAGGCATAGCCATAGCCTTAGCAGCCATAGCCATAACCATACCCATAGCAGCCATAGCCATAGCCATAGCAGCAATTGCAATGGCCATAGTAGCCAAAGCCGTAGCCATAGCAGCCATAGGCATAGCCATATCCATAGCAGCCATAGCCATAGCCATAGCAGTCATAGCCATAGCCATAGCCATAGCAGCCATAGCCATAGCCATAGCCATAGCAGCCATAGCCATAACCAAAGCAGCCATAGCCACAGCCATAGCACCCATAGCCATAGCCATAGCAGCCATAGCCATAGCCATAGCAGCCAGAGCCAGAGCCACAGCAGCCGTAGACATAGCCATAGCCACAGCAGCCATAGCCATAACCAAAGCAGCCATAGCCACAGCCATAGCACCCATAGCCATAGCCATAGCAGCCATAGCCATAGCCATAGCAGCCATAGCCATACCCACAGCAGCCATAGCCATAGCCATAGCAGTCATAGCCATAGCCATAGCCATAGCAGCCATACCAATGGCCATAGTAGCCAAAGCCGTAGCCATAGCAGCCATAGACATAGACATATCCATAGCGGCCATAGCCATAGCCATAGCAGTCATAGCCATAGCCATAGCCATAGCAGCCATGGCCATAGCCATAGCCATAGCAGCCATAGCCATAGCCATAGCAGCCATAGCCATAGCCATAGCAGACATAGCCACAGCCATAGCAGCCATAGCCATAGCCATAGCAGCCATAGCCATCGCCATAGCCTTAGCAGCAATAGCCATAGTCATAGCCATAGCAGCCATAGCCATAGCCATTGCAGCCATACCAATGGCCATAGTAGCCAAAGCCGTAGCCATAGCAGCCATAGCCATAGCCATATCCATAGCGGCCATAGCCATAGCCATAGCAGTCATAGCCATAGCCATAGCCATAGCAGCCATGGCCATAGCCATAGCCATAGCAGCCATAGCCATAGCCATAGCAGCCATAGCCGTAGCCACAGCAGACATAGCCACAGCCATAGCAGCCATAGCCATAGCCATAGCTGCCATAGGCATAGCCATACCCATAGCAGCCATAGACATAGCCATAGCAGTCATAGACATAGCCATAGCCATAACAGCCATAGCCATAGCCATAGCCATAGCAGCCATAGCCATAGCCATAGCAGCCATAGCAATAGCCATAGCAGCCATAACCACAGCCATAGCAGCCATAGCCATAGCCATAGCAGCCATAGCCATAGCCATAGCAGTTATAGCCATAGACATAGCCATAGCAGCCATAGCCATAGCCATAGCCATAGCAGCCATAGCCATAGCCATAGCCTTAGGGGCCATAGACATAACCATAGCCATAGCAGCCATAGAAATAGCCATAGCCGCCACAGCCATGGCCATTGTATCCAAAACCATAGCCATAGCAGCCATAGCCAAAGACATAGCCATAGCAGCCATAGCCATAGCCATAGCCATAGCCATAGCAGCCATAGCCATAGCCATAGCAGACATAGCCATAGCCATAGCCATAGCAGCCGTATCCATAGCCATAGTAGCCATAGCCATAGCCATAGCAGCCATAGTCGCCATAGCCATAACCATAGCAGCCATAGTCATAGCCATAGCAGACATAGCCATAGCCATAGCCATAGCAGCCGTATCCATAGCCATAGTAGCCATAGCCATAGCCATAGCAGCCATAGCAGCCATAGCCGCCATAGCCATAGCCATAGCAGCCATAGCCATAGCCATTGCAGCCATAGCCATAGCCATAGCAGCCATAGCCATAGCCATACCCATAGCAGCCATAGCCATAGCCATAGCAGCCATAGCCATAGCCATAGCAGCCATAGCCATAGCTATAGCAGCCAGAGCCAGAGCCACAGCAGCCGTAGACATAGCCTTAGCAGCCATAGCCATAGCCATAGCCATAGCAGCCATAGCCATAGCCATAGCAGCCATACCAATGGCCATAGTAGCCAAAGCCGTAGCCATAGCAGCCATAGCCATAGCCATATCCATAGCGGCCATAGCCATAGCCATAGCAGTCATAGCCATAGCCATAGCCATAGCAGCCATGGCCATAGCCATAGCCATAGCAGCCATAGCCATAGCCATAGCAGCCATAGCCATAGCCATAGCCATAGCAGCCGTATCCATAGCCATAGTAGCCATAGCCATAGCCATAGCAGCCATAGTCGCCATAGCCATAGCCATAGCAGCCATAGCCATAGCCATAGCAGACATAGCCATAGCCATAGCCATAGCAGCCGTATCCATAGCCATCGTAGCCATAGCCATAGCCATAGCAGCCATAGCCGCCATAGCTATACCCATAGCAGCCATAGTAGACACAGCCATAGCCACAGCAACCATAGCCATAGTCATATCAGGCATAGCCGCATCCATAGCAGCCATAGCCATAGCCATAGCAGCCATTACCACAGCCATAGCAGCCATAGCCATAGCCATAGCAGCCATAGCCATAGACATAGCAGCCATAGCCATAGCCTTAGCAGCCATAGACATAATCATAGCCATAGCAGCCATAGCCATAGCCACAGCAGCCACAGCCATGGCCATAGTAGCCAAAGCCATAGCCATGGCCATAGTAGCCAAAGCCATAGCCATTGCAGCCATAGCCATAGACATAACCATAGCCGCCAAAACCATAGCCGTAGCCATAGCCATAGCAGCCATATCCATAGCCATAGCAGCCATAGCGATAGCCATAGCAGCCGTAGGCAGAGGCATAGCAGCCATAGCTATATCCATAGTAGACACACACATAGCCACAGCCACAGCAGCCATAATCATAGCCATAGCCATAGCAGCCAATGCCATAGCCATAGCCATAGCAGCTGTAGCCATTGCCAAAGCGGCCATAGCCATAGCCACAGCAGCCTTAGCCATAGCCATAGCCAGAGCAGCCATAGCCATAGCAGCCGCAGCCATAGCCACAGCCATAGCAGCCATAGCCATAACCATAGCAGCCATAGCCATAGCAGACATAACCGCAGCCATAGCAGCCATAGCCACAGCCATAGCAGCCATAGCCATAGCCATAGCAGCCAGAGGCAGAGCCACAGCAGCCGCAGACATAGCCATAGCCTTAGGAGCCATAGACATAACCATAGCCATAGCAGCCATAGCCATAGCCATAGCCGCCACAGCCATGGCCATAGTATCCAAAACCATAGCCATAGCAGCCATAGCCAAAGACATAGCCATAGCAGCCATAGCCATAGCCATAGCCATAGCCATAGCAGCCATAGCCATAGCCATAGCAGACATAGCCATAGCCATAGCCATAGCAGCCGTATCCATAGCCATAGTAGCCGTAGCATTAGCCATAGCACCCATAGTCGCCATAGCCATAACCATAGCAGCCATAGCCATAGCCATAGCAGACATAGCCATAGCCATAGCCATAGCAGCCGTATCCATAGCCATCGTAGCCATAGCCATAGCCATAGCAGCCATAGCCGCCATAGCTATACCCATAGCAGCCATAGTAGACACAGCCATAGCCACAGCAGCCATAGCCATAGGCGTAGCAGCCATAGCAGCCATAGCGATAGCCATAGCAGCCATAGGCATACTCATAGCAGCCGGAGCCAGAGCCACAGCAGCCGTAGGCATAGCCATAGCCTTAGCAGCCATAGCCATAACCATACCCATAGCAGCCATAGCCATAGCCATAGCAGCCATTGCAATGGCCATAGTAGCCAAAGCCGTAGCCATAGCAGCCATAGCCATAGCCATAGCAGCCATAGCCATACCCACAGCAGCCATAGCCATAGCCATAGCAGTCATAGCCATAGCCATAGCCATAGCAGCCATACCAATGGCCATAGTAGCCAAAGCCGTAGCCATAGCAGCCATAGCCATAGCCATATCCATAGCGGCCATAGCCATAGCCATAGCAGTCATAGCCATAGCCATAGCCATAGCAGCCATGGCCATAGCCATAGCCATAGCAGCCATAGCCATAGCCATAGCAGCCATAGCCATAGCCATAGCAGACATAGCCACAGCCATAGCAGCCATAGCCATAGCCATAGCAGCCATAGCCATCGCCATAGCCTTAGCAGCAATAGCCATAGTCATAGCCATAGCCATAGCAGCTATAGCCATAGCCATAGCCATAGCAGCCATTGCCATAGCCATAGCAGCCATAACCACAGCCATAGCGGCCATAGCCATAGCCATAGCAGCCAGAGCCATAGCAGCCAGAGCCAGAGCCACAGCAGCCGTAGACATAGCCATAGCCTTAGCAGCCATAGACATAATCATAGCCATAGCAGCCATAGCCATAGCCACAGCAGCCACAGCCATGGCCATAGTAGCCAAAGCCATAGCCATGGCCATAGTAGCCAAAGCCATAGCCATTGCAGCCATAGCCATAGACATAGCCATAGCCGCCAAAACCATAGCCGTAGCCGTAGCCATAGCAGCCATAGCCATAGCCATAGCAGATATAGCCACAGCCATAGCAGCCATAGCCATAGCCATAGCTGCCATAGGCATAGCCATACCCATAGCAGCCATAGACATAGGCATAGCAGTCATAGCCATAGCCATAGCCATAGCCATAGCAGCCATAGCCATAGCCATAGCAGCCATAGCCATAGCCATAGCAGCCATAGTAATAGCCATAGCAGCCATAACCACAGCCATAGCAGCCATAGCCATAGCCATAGCAGCCATAGCCATAGCCATAGCAGTCATAGCCATAGACATAGCCATAGCAGCTATAGCCATAGCCATAGCTATAGCAGACATAGCCATAGCCATAGCAGCCATAGCCATAGCCATACCCATAGCAGCCATAGCCATAGCCATAGCAATCATGGCCATAGCCAGAGACAAAGCAGCCATAGCCTTAGCCACAGCCATAGAAGCCATAGCCATAACCATAGCAGCCATAGCCATAGCCATAGCAGACATAACCACAGCCATAGCAGCCATAGCCATAGCCATATCCATAGCGGCCATAGCCATAGCCATAGCAGTCATAGCCATAGCCATAGCCATAGCAGCCATGGCCATAGCCATAGCCATAGCAGACATAACCACAGCCATAGCAGCCATAGCCATAGCAGCCGCAGCCATAGCCATAGCCATAGCAGCCATAGCCATAGCCATAGCCGCCACAGCCATGGCCATAGTATCCAAAACCATAGCCATAGCAGCCATAGCCAAAGACATAGCCATAGCAGACATAGCCATAGCCATAGCCATAGCAGCCATAGCCATATCCATAGCAGCCATAGCCGTAGCCATAGCAGCCATAGCCATAGCCAATGCAGCCATAACCATAGCCATAGCATCCATAGCGATAGCCATAGCAGCCGTAGGCAGAGCCATAGCAGCCATAGCTATATCCATAGCAGACACACACATAGCCACAGCCATAGCAGCCATAACCATAGCCATAGCCATAGCAGCCAATGCCATAGCCATAGCCATAGCAGCTGTAGCCATTGCCAAAGCGGCCATAGGCATAGCCACAGCATCCTTAGCCATAGCCATACCCATAGCAGACATAGCCATAGCCACAGCCATAGCAGCCATAGCCATAGCCATAGCAGCCAGAGGCAGAGCCACAGCAGCCGCAGACATAGCCATAGCCTTAGGAGCCATAGACATAACCATAGCCATAGCAGCCATAGCCATAGCCATAGCCGCCACAGCCATGGCCATAGTATCCAAAACCATAGCCATAGCAGCCATAGCCAAAGACATAGCCATAGCAGCCATAGCCATAGCCATAGCCATAGCCATAGCAGCCATAGCCATAGCCATAGCAGACATAGCCATAGCCATAGCCATAGCAGCCGTATCCATAGCCATAGTAGCCGTAGCATTAGCCATAGCACCCATAGTCGCCATAGCCATAACCATAGCAGCCATAGCCATAGCCATAGCAGACATAGCCATAGCCATAGCCATAGCAGCCGTATCCATAGCCATCGTAGCCATAGCCATAGCCATAGCAGCCATAGCCGCCATAGCTATACCCATAGCAGCCATAGTAGACACAGCCATAGCCACAGCAGCCATAGCCATAGGCGTAGCAGCCATAGCAGCCATAGCGATAGCCATAGCAGCCATAGGCATACTCATAGCAGCCGGAGCCAGAGCCACAGCAGCCGTAGGCATAGCCATAGCCTTAGCAGCCATAGCCATAACCATACCCATAGCAGCCATAGCCATAGCCATAGCAGCCATTGCAATGGCCATAGTAGCCAAAGCCGTAGCCATAGCAGCCATAGCCATAGCCATAGCAGCCATAGCCATACCCACAGCAGCCATAGCCATAGCCATAGCAGTCATAGCCATAGCCATAGCCATAGCAGCCATACCAATGGCCATAGTAGCCAAAGCCGTAGCCATAGCAGCCATAGCCATAGCCATATCCATAGCGGCCATAGCCATAGCCATAGCAGTCATAGCCATAGCCATAGCCATAGCAGCCATGGCCATAGCCATAGCCATAGCAGCCATAGCCATAGCCATAGCAGCCATAGCCATAGCCATAGCAGACATAGCCACAGCCATAGCAGCCATAGCCATAGCCATAGCAGCCATAGCCATCGCCATAGCCTTAGCAGCAATAGCCATAGTCATAGCCATAGCCATAGCAGCTATAGCCATAGCCATAGCCATAGCAGCCATTGCCATAGCCATAGCAGCCATAACCACAGCCATAGCGGCCATAGCCATAGCCATAGCAGCCAGAGCCATAGCAGCCAGAGCCAGAGCCACAGCAGCCGTAGACATAGCCATAGCCTTAGCAGCCATAGACATAATCATAGCCATAGCAGCCATAGCCATAGCCACAGCAGCCACAGCCATGGCCATAGTAGCCAAAGCCATAGCCATGGCCATAGTAGCCAAAGCCATAGCCATTGCAGCCATAGCCATAGACATAGCCATAGCCGCCAAAACCATAGCCGTAGCCGTAGCCATAGCAGCCATAGCCATAGCCATAGCAGATATAGCCACAGCCATAGCAGCCATAGCCATAGCCATAGCTGCCATAGGCATAGCCATACCCATAGCAGCCATAGACATAGGCATAGCAGTCATAGCCATAGCCATAGCCATAGCCATAGCAGCCATAGCCATAGCCATAGCAGCCATAGCCATAGCCATAGCAGCCATAGTAATAGCCATAGCAGCCATAACCACAGCCATAGCAGCCATAGCCATAGCCATAGCAGCCATAGCCATAGCCATAGCAGTCATAGCCATAGACATAGCCATAGCAGCTATAGCCATAGCCATAGCTATAGCAGACATAGCCATAGCCATAGCAGCCATAGCCATAGCCATACCCATAGCAGCCATAGCCATAGCCATAGCAATCATGGCCATAGCCAGAGACAAAGCAGCCATAGCCTTAGCCACAGCCATAGAAGCCATAGCCATAACCATAGCAGCCATAGCCATAGCCATAGCAGACATAACCACAGCCATAGCAGCCATAGCCATAGCCATATCCATAGCGGCCATAGCCATAGCCATAGCAGTCATAGCCATAGCCATAGCCATAGCAGCCATGGCCATAGCCATAGCCATAGCAGACATAACCACAGCCATAGCAGCCATAGCCATAGCAGCCGCAGCCATAGCCATAGCCATAGCAGCCATAGCCATAGCCATAGCCGCCACAGCCATGGCCATAGTATCCAAAACCATAGCCATAGCAGCCATAGCCAAAGACATAGCCATAGCAGACATAGCCATAGCCATAGCCATAGCAGCCATAGCCATATCCATAGCAGCCATAGCCGTAGCCATAGCAGCCATAGCCATAGCCAATGCAGCCATAACCATAGCCATAGCATCCATAGCGATAGCCATAGCAGCCGTAGGCAGAGCCATAGCAGCCATAGCTATATCCATAGCAGACACACACATAGCCACAGCCATAGCAGCCATAACCATAGCCATAGCCATAGCAGCCAATGCCATAGCCATAGCCATAGCAGCTGTAGCCATTGCCAAAGCGGCCATAGGCATAGCCACAGCATCCTTAGCCATAGCCATACCCATAGCAGACATAGCCATAGCCACAGCCATAGCAGCCATAGCCATAGCCATAGCAGCCAGAGGCAGAGCCACAGCAGCCGCAGACATAGCCATAGCCTTAGGAGCCATAGACATAACCATAGCCATAGCAGCCATAGCCATAGCCATAGCCGCCACAGCCATGGCCATAGTATCCAAAACCATAGCCATAGCAGCCATAGCCAAAGACATAGCCATAGCAGCCATAGCCATAGCCATAGCCATAGCCATAGCAGCCATAGCCATAGCCATAGCAGACATAGCCATAGCCATAGCCATAGCAGCCGTATCCATAGCCATAGTAGCCGTAGCATTAGCCATAGCACCCATAGTCGCCATAGCCATAACCATAGCAGCCATAGCCATAGCCATAGCAGACATAGCCATAGCCATAGCCATAGCAGCCGTATCCATAGCCATCGTAGCCATAGCCATAGCCATAGCAGCCATAGCCGCCATAGCTATACCCATAGCAGCCATAGTAGACACAGCCATAGCCACAGCAGCCATAGCCATAGGCGTAGCAGCCATAGCAGCCATAGCGATAGCCATAGCAGCCATAGGCATACTCATAGCAGCCGGAGCCAGAGCCACAGCAGCCGTAGGCATAGCCATAGCCTTAGCAGCCATAGCCATAACCATACCCATAGCAGCCATAGCCATAGCCATAGCAGCCATTGCAATGGCCATAGTAGCCAAAGCCGTAGCCATAGCAGCCATAGCCATAGCCATAGCAGCCATAGCCATACCCACAGCAGCCATAGCCATAGCCATAGCAGTCATAGCCATAGCCATAGCCATAGCAGCCATACCAATGGCCATAGTAGCCAAAGCCGTAGCCATAGCAGCCATAGCCATAGCCATATCCATAGCGGCCATAGCCATAGCCATAGCAGTCATAGCCATAGCCATAGCCATAGCAGCCATGGCCATAGCCATAGCCATAGCAGCCATAGCCATAGCCATAGCAGCCATAGCCATAGCCATAGCAGACATAGCCACAGCCATAGCAGCCATAGCCATAGCCATAGCAGCCATAGCCATCGCCATAGCCTTAGCAGCAATAGCCATAGTCATAGCCATAGCCATAGCAGCTATAGCCATAGCCATAGCCATAGCAGCCATTGCCATAGCCATAGCAGCCATAACCACAGCCATAGCGGCCATAGCCATAGCCATAGCAGCCAGAGCCATAGCAGCCAGAGCCAGAGCCACAGCAGCCGTAGACATAGCCATAGCCTTAGCAGCCATAGACATAATCATAGCCATAGCAGCCATAGCCATAGCCACAGCAGCCACAGCCATGGCCATAGTAGCCAAAGCCATAGCCATGGCCATAGTAGCCAAAGCCATAGCCATTGCAGCCATAGCCATAGACATAGCCATAGCCGCCAAAACCATAGCCGTAGCCGTAGCCATAGCAGCCATAGCCATAGCCATAGCAGATATAGCCACAGCCATAGCAGCCATAGCCATAGCCATAGCTGCCATAGGCATAGCCATACCCATAGCAGCCATAGACATAGGCATAGCAGTCATAGCCATAGCCATAGCCATAGCCATAGCAGCCATAGCCATAGCCATAGCAGCCATAGCCATAGCCATAGCAGCCATAGTAATAGCCATAGCAGCCATAACCACAGCCATAGCAGCCATAGCCATAGCCATAGCAGCCATAGCCATAGCCATAGCAGTCATAGCCATAGACATAGCCATAGCAGCTATAGCCATAGCCATAGCTATAGCAGACATAGCCATAGCCATAGCAGCCATAGCCATAGCCATACCCATAGCAGCCATAGCCATAGCCATAGCAATCATGGCCATAGCCAGAGACAAAGCAGCCATAGCCTTAGCCACAGCCATAGAAGCCATAGCCATAACCATAGCAGCCATAGCCATAGCCATAGCAGACATAACCACAGCCATAGCAGCCATAGCCATAGCCATATCCATAGCGGCCATAGCCATAGCCATAGCAGTCATAGCCATAGCCATAGCCATAGCAGCCATGGCCATAGCCATAGCCATAGCAGACATAACCACAGCCATAGCAGCCATAGCCATAGCAGCCGCAGCCATAGCCATAGCCATAGCAGCCATAGCCATAGCCATAGCCGCCACAGCCATGGCCATAGTATCCAAAACCATAGCCATAGCAGCCATAGCCAAAGACATAGCCATAGCAGACATAGCCATAGCCATAGCCATAGCAGCCATAGCCATATCCATAGCAGCCATAGCCGTAGCCATAGCAGCCATAGCCATAGCCAATGCAGCCATAACCATAGCCATAGCATCCATAGCGATAGCCATAGCAGCCGTAGGCAGAGCCATAGCAGCCATAGCTATATCCATAGCAGACACACACATAGCCACAGCCATAGCAGCCATAACCATAGCCATAGCCATAGCAGCCAATGCCATAGCCATAGCCATAGCAGCTGTAGCCATTGCCAAAGCGGCCATAGGCATAGCCACAGCATCCTTAGCCATAGCCATACCCATAGCAGACATAGCCATAGCCATAGCCATAGCAGCCTTGGCCGTAGCCATAGTCATAGCAGACATAGCCATAGCCATAGCCATAGCAGCCATAGCCATAGCCATAGCAGCCGTAGCCATAGCAGCCGCAGCCATAGCCATAGCCATAGCAGCCATTGCCATAGCCATTGCAGCCATAACCACAGCCATAGCAGCCATAGCCATAGCCATAGCAGCCATAGGCATATCCATAGCAGCGAGAGCCAGAGCCGCAGCAGCCGTAGACATAGCCATATCCTTAGCAGCCATAGACATAACCATAGCCATAGCAGCCATAGCTATAGCCATAGCTGCCATAGCCATGGCCATAGTAGCCAAAGCCATAGCCATAGCAGCCATAGCCATAGACATAGACATAGCCACAGCAGCCATAGCCATAGCCATAGCCATAGCCATAGCAGCCATAGCCATAGCCATAGCAGCCATAGCCATAGCCATAGCAGCCATAGCCATAGCCAGAGCAGTCATAGCCACAGCCATAGCAGTCATGGCCATAGCCATAGCAGCCATAGGCATAGCCATACCCATAGCAGCCATAGCCATAGCCACAGCAGCCATAGCAGCCATAGCTATAGCCATAGCAGCCATAGGCATACCCATAGCAGCCATAGCGATAGCCATAGCAGCCATAGCCATAGCCATAGCAGTCATAGCCATAGCCATAGACATAACAGCCATAGCCATAGCAGCCATAGCCATAGCCATAGCCATAGCCGTAGCAGCCATAGCCATAGCCATAGCAGCCATAGCCATAGCCATAGCAGCCATAGCCATAGCCAGAGCAGTCATAGCCACAGCCATAGCAGTCATGGCCATAGCCATAGCAGCCATAGGCATAGCCATACCCATAGCAGCCATAGCCATAGCCATAGCAGTCATAGCTATAGCCATAGCCATAGCAGCCATAGCCATAGCCATAGCAGCCATTGCAATGGCCATAGTAGCCAAAGCCGTAGCCATAGCAGCCATAGCCATAGCCATAGCAGCCATAGCCATACCCACAGCAGCCATAGCCATAGCCATAGCAGTCATAGCCATAGCCATAGCCATAGCAGCCATACCAATGGCCATAGTAGCCAATGCCGTAGCCATAGCAGCCATAGCCATAGCCATATCCATAGCGGCCATAGCCATAGCCATAGCAGTCATAGCCATAGCCATAGCCATAGCAGCCATGGCAATAGCCATAGCCATAGCAGCCATAGCCATAGCCATAGCAGCCATAGCCATAGCCATAGCAGACATAGCCACAGCCATAGCAGCCATAGCCATAGCCATAGCAGCCATAGCCATCGCCATAACCTTAGCAGCAATAGCCATAGTCATAGCCATAGCCATAGCAGCTATAGCCATAGCCTTAGCCATAGCAGCCATTGCCATAGCCATAGCAGCCATAACCACAGCCATAGCGGCCATAGCCATAGCCATAGCAGCCAGAGCCATAGCAGCCAGAGCCAGAGCCACAGCAGCCGTAGACATAGCCATAGCCTTAGCAGCCATAGACATAATCATAGCCATAGCAGCCATAGCCATAGCCACAGCAGCCACAGCCATGGCCATAGTAGCCAAAGCCATAGCCATGGCCATAGTAGCCAAAGCCATAGCCATTGCAGCCATAGCCATAGACATAGCCATAGCCGCCAAAACCATAGCCGTAGCCATAGCCATAGCAGCCATAGCCATAGCCATAGCAGCCATACCAATGGCCATAGTAGCCAAAGCCGTAGCCATAGCAGCCATAGCCATAGCCATATCCATAGCGGCCATAGCCATAGCCATAGCAGTCATAACCATAGCCATAGCCATAACAGCCATAGCCATAGCCATAGCCATAGCCATAGCAGCCATAGCCATAGCCATAGCAGCCATAGCCATAGCCATAGCAGATATAGCCACAGCCATAGCAGCCATAGCCATAGCCATAGCCATAGCAATCATGGCCATAGCCAGAGACAAAGCAGCCATAGCCTTAGCCACAGCCATAGAAGCCGTAGCCATAACCATAGCAGCCATAGCCATAGCCATAGCAGACATAACCACAGCCATAGCAGCCATAGCCATAGCCATAGCTGCCATAGGCATGGCCATAGTAGCCAAAGCCATAGCCATAGCAGCCATAGCCATAGACATAGCCATAGCATCCATAGCCATAGCCATAGCCATGGCCATAGCAGCCATAGCCATACCCATAGCAGCCATTGCCATAGCCATAGCCATAGCCATAGCAGCCATAGCCATAGCCGATGCAGCCATAGCCATAGCCATAGCAGCCATAGCCGTAGCCATAGCAGCCATAGCCATAGCCAATGCCGCCATAACCATAGCCATAGCATCCATAGCGATAGCCATAGCAGCCGTATGCAGAGCCATAGCAACCATAGCTATATCCATAGCAGACACACACATAGCCACAGCCATAGCAGCCATAATCATAGCCATAGCCATAGCAGCCAATGCCATAGCCATAGCCATAGCAGCTGTAGCCATTGCCAAAGCGGCCATAGCCATAGCCATAGCAGCCGTAGCCATAGCAGCCGCAGCCATAGCCAAAGCCATAGCAGCCATTGCCATAGCCATTGCAGCCATAACCACAGCCATAGCAGCCATAGCCATAGCCATAGCAGCCATAGGCATATCCATAGCAGCGAGAGCCAGAGCCGCAGCAGCCGTAGACATAGCCATATCCTTAGCAGCCATAGACATAACCATAGCCATAGCAGCCATAGCTATAGCCATAGCTGCCATAGCCATGGCCATAGTAGCCAAAGCCATAGCCATAGCAGCCATAGCCATAGACATAGACATAGCCATAGCAGCCATAGCCATAGCCATAGCCATAGCCATAGCAGCCATAGCCATAGCCGTAGCAGCCATAGCCATAGCCATAGCAGCCATAGCAGCCATAGCAGCCATAGCCATAGCCATAGCGGCCATAGCCATAGCCATAGCAGCCAGAGCCAGAGCCACAGCAGCCGTTGACATAGCCATAGCCTTGGCAGCCATAGACATAACCATGGCCATAGCAGCCATAGCCATAGCCATAGCAGCCATAGCCATAGCCATAGCAGCCGTAGCGATAGCCATAGCAGCCATAGGCATACCCATAGCAGCCGGAGCCAGAGCCACTGCAGCCGTAGACATAGCCATAGCCTTAGCAGCCATAGCCATAGCCATAGCCATAGCAGCCATAGCCATAGCCAGAGCAGACATACCAATGGCCATAGTAGCCAAAGCCGTAGCCATAGCAGCCATAGCCATAGCCATATCCATAGCGGCCATAGCCATAGCCATAGCAGTCGTAGCCATAGCCATAGCCAAAGCAGCCATGGCCATAGCCATAGCCATAGCAGCCATAGCCATAGCCATAGCAGCCATAGCCGTAGCCATAGCAGACATAGCCACAGCCATAGCAGCCATAGCCATAGCCATAGCTGCCATAGGCATAGCCATACCCATAGCAGCCATAGACTTAGCCATAGCAGTCATAGCCATAGCCATAGCCATAACAGCCATAGCCATAGCCATAGCCATAGCAGCCATAGCCATAGCCATAGCAGCCATAGCAATCGCCATAGCAGCCATAACCACAGCCATAGCAGCCATAGCCATAGCCATAGCAGCCATAGCCATAGCCATAGCAGTTATAGCCATAGACATAGCCATAGCAGCCATAGCCATAGCCATAGCTATAGCAGACATAGCCATAGCCATAGCAGCCATAGCCATAGCCAAACCCATAGCAGCCATAGCCATAGCCATAGCAGTCATGGCCATATCCATAGACAAAGCAGCCATAGCCATAGCCACAGCCATAGCAGCCATAGCCATAACCATAGCAGCCATAGCCATAGCCATAGCAGACATAACCACAGCCACAGCAGCCATAGCCATAGCCATAGCAGCCATAGCCATAGCCATAGCAGCCAGAGCCAGAGCCACAGCAGCCGTAGACATAGCCATAGCCTTAGGGGCCATAGACATAACCATAGCCATAGCAGCCATAGAAATAGCCATAGCCGCCACAGCCATGGCCATTGTATCCAAAACCATAGCCATAGCAGCCATAGCCAAAGACATAGCCATAGCAGCCATAGCCATAGCCATAGCCATAGCCATAGCAGCCATAGCCATAGCCATAGCAGACATAGCCATAGCCATAGCCATAGCAGCCGTATCCATAGCCATAGTAGCCATAGCCATAGCCATAGCAGCCATAGTCGCCATAGCCATAACCATAGCAGCCATAGCCATAGCCATAGCAGACATAGCCACAGCCATAGCCATAGCAGCCGTATCCATAGCCATAGTAGCCATAGCCATAGCCATAGCAGCCATAGCCGCCATAGCCATAGCCATAGCAGCCATGGCCGCCATAGCCATAGCCATAGCAGCCATAGCCATAGCCATTGCAGCCATAGCCATAGCCATAGCAGCCATAGCCATAGCCATACCCATAGCAGCCATAGCCATAGCCATAGCAGCCATAGCCATAGCCATAGCAGTTATAGCCATAGACATAGCCATAGCAGCCATAGCCATAGCCATAGCTATAGCAGACATAGCCATAGCCATAGCAGCCATAGCCATAGCCAAACCCATAGCAGCCATAGCCATAGCCATAGCAGTCATGGCCATATCCATAGACAAAGCAGCCATAGCCATAGCCACAGCCATAGCAGCCATAGCCATAACCATAGCAGCCATAGCCATAGCCATAGCAGACATAACCACAGCCACAGCAGCCATAGCCATAGCCATAGCAGCCATAGCCATAGCCATAGCAGCCAGAGCCAGAGCCACAGCAGCCGTAGACATAGCCATAGCCTTAGGGGCCATAGACATAACCATAGCCATAGCAGCCATAGAAATAGCCATAGCCGCCACAGCCATGGCCATTGTATCCAAAACCATAGCCATAGCAGCCATAGCCAAAGACATAGCCATAGCAGCCATAGCCATAGCCATAGCCATAGCCATAGCAGCCATAGCCATAGCCATAGCAGACATAGCCATAGCCATAGCCATAGCAGCCGTATCCATAGCCATAGTAGCCATAGCCATAGCCATAGCAGCCATAGTCGCCATAGCCATAACCATAGCAGCCATAGCCATAGCCATAGCAGACATAGCCAAGGCCATAGCCATAGCAGCCGTATCCATAGCCATAGTAGCCATAGCCATAGCCATAGCAGCCATAGCCGCCATAGCCATAGCCATAGCAGCCATAGCCGCCATAGCCATAGCCATAGCAGCCATAGCCATAGCCATTGCAGCCATAGCCATAGCCATAGCAGCCATAGCCATAGCCATACCCATAGCAGCCATAGCCATAGCCATAGCAGCCATAGCCATAGCCATAGCAGCCATAGCCATAGCTATAGCAGCCAGAGCCAGAGCCACAGCAGCCGTAGACATAGCCATAGCCTTAGCAGCCATAGCCATAACCATAGCTATAGCAGCCATAGCCATAGCAGCCATAGACATATCCATAGCAGCCAGAGCCAGAGCCACAGCAGCCGTAGACATAGCCATAGCATCCATAGCCATAGCAGCCGTAGCCATAGCCATAGCTGCCATAGTCATAACCTCAGCCATTGCAGCCATAGCCATAGCAGCCATAGCCAAAGCCATAGCAGCCATAGCCATAGCAGCCGCAGCCATAGCCATAGCCATAGCAGCCATTGCCATAGCCATAGCAGCCATAACCACAGCCATAGCGGCCGTAGCCATAGCCATAGCAGCCAGAGCCATAGCAGCCAGAGCCAGAGCCACAGCAGCCGTAGACATAGCCATAGCCTTAGCAGCCATAGACATAATCATAGCCATAGCAGCCATAGCCATAGCCATAGCAGTCATAGCCATAGCCATAGCCATAGCCATAGCCATAGCAGCCATAGCCATAGCCGATGCAGCCATAGCCATAGCCATAGCAGCCATAGCCGTAGCCATAGCAGCCTTAGCCATAGCCAATGCTGCCATAACCATAGCCATAGCATCCATAGCGATAGCCATAGCAGCCGTAGGCAGAGCCATAGCAACCATAGCTATATCCATAGCAGACACGCACATAGCCACAGCCATAGCAGCCATAATCATAGCCATAGCCATAGCAGCCAATGCCATAGCCATAGCCATAGCAGCTGTAGTCATTGCCAAAGCGGCCATAGCCATAGCCACAGCAGCCTTAGCCATAGCCATACCCATAGCAGACATAGCCATAGCCATAGCCATAGCAGCCTTGGCCGTAGCCATAGTCATAGCAGACATAGCCATAGCCATAGCCATAGCAGCCATAGCCATAGCCATAGCAGCCGTAGCCATAGCAGCCGCAGCCATAGCCATAGCCATAGCAGCCATTGCCATAGCCATTGCAGCCATAACCAGAGCCATAGCAGCCATAGCCATAGCCATAGCAGCCATAGGCATATCCATAGCAGCGAGTGCCAGAGCCGCAGCAGCCGTAGACATAGCCATATCCTTAGCAGCCATAGACATAACCATAGCCATAGCAGCCATAGCTATAGCCATAGCTGCCATAGCCATGGCCATAGTAGCCAAAGCCATAGCCATAGCAGCCATAGCCATAGACATAGACATAGCCATAGCAGCCATAGCCATAGCCATAGCCATAGCCATAGCAGCCATAGCCATAGCCGTAGCAGCCATAGCCATAGCCATAGCAGCCATAGCAGCCATAGCTATAGCCATAGCAGCCATAGGCATACCCATAGCAGCCATAGCGATAGCCATAGCAGCCATAGCCATAGCCATAGCAGTCATAGCCATAGCCATAGCCATAACAGCCATAGCCACAGCAGCCATAGCCATAGCCATAGCCATAGCCGTAGCAGCCATAGCCATAGCCATAGCAGCCATAGCCATAGCCAGAGCAGTCATAGCCACAGCCATAGCAGTCATGGCCATAGCCATAGCAGCCATAGGCATAGCCATAGCCATAGCAGCCATAGCCATAGCCATAGCAGTCATAGCTATAGCCATAGCCATAGCAGCCATAGCCATAGCCATAGCAGCCATTGCAATGGCCATAGCCATAGCAGCCATACCTATGGCCATAGTAGCCAAAGCCGTAGCCATAGCAGCCATAGCCATAGCCATAGCAGACATAGCCACAGCCATAGCAGCCATAGCCATAGCCATAGCAGCCATAGCCATCGCCATAGCCTTAGCAGCAATAGCCATAGACATAGCCATAGCCGCCAAAACCATAGCCGTAGCCATAGCCATAGCAGCCATAGCCATAGCCATAGCAGCCATACCAATGGCCATAGTAGCCAAAGCCGTAGCCATAGCAGCCATAGCCATAGCCATATCCATAGCGGCCATAGCCATAGCCATAGCAGTCATAGCCATGGCCATAGCCATAGCAGCCATAGCCATAGCCATAGCCATAGCAGCCATAGCCATAGCCATAGCAGCCATAGCCATAGCAGATATAGCCACAGCCATAGCAGCCATAGCTGTAGCCATAGCTGCCATAGGCATAGCCATACCCATAGCAGCCATAGACATAGCCATAGCAGTCATAGCCATAGCCATAGCCATAGCCATAGCAGCCATAGCCATAGCCATAGCAGCCATAGCCATAGCCATAGCAGCCATAGCAATAGCCATAGCAGCCATAACCACAGCCATAGCAGCCATAGCCATAGCCATAGCTGCCATAGCCATGGCCATACCCATAGCAGCCATAGCCATAGCCATAGCAATCATGGCCATAGCCGGAGACAAAGCAGCCATAGCCTTAGCCACAGCCATAGAAGCCGTAGCCATAACCATAGCAGCCATAGCCATAGCCATAGCAGACATAACCACAGCCATAGCAGCCATAGCCATAGCCATAGCTGCCATAGGCATGGCCATAGTAGCCAAAGCCATAGCCATAGCAGCCATAGCCATAGACATTGCCATAGCATCCATAGCCATAGCCATAGCCATGGCCATAGCAGCCAAAGCCATACCCATAGCAGCCATAGCCATAGCCATAGCCATAGCCATAGCAGCCATAGCCATAGCCGATGCAGCCATAGCCATAGCCATAGCAGCCATAGCCATAGCCATAGCAGCCATAACCATAGCCATAGCCATAGCCATAGCAGCCATAGCCATAGCCGTAGCAGCCATAGCCATAGCCATAGCAGCCATAGCAGCCATAGCGATAGCCATACCCATAGCAGACATAGCCATAGCCATAGCCATAGCAGCCTTGGCCGTAGCCATAGTCATAGCAGACATAGCCATAGCCATAGCCATAGCAGCCATAGCCATAGCCATAGCAGCCGTAGCCATAATAGCCGCCGGCATAGCCAAAGCCATAGCAGCCATTGCCATAGCCATTGCAGCCATAACCACAGCCATAGCAGCCATAGCCATAGCCATAGCAGCCATAGGCATATCCATAGCAGCGAGAGCCTGAGCCGCAGCAGCCGTAGACATAGCCATATCCTTAGCAGCCATAGACATAACCATAGCCATAGCAGCCATAGCTATAGCCAGAGCTGCCATAGCCATGGCCATAGTAGCCAAAGCCATAGCCATAGCAGCCATAGCCATAGACATAGACATAGCCATAGCAGCCATAGCCATAGCCATAGCCATAGCCATAGCAGCCATAGCCATAGCCGTAGCAGCCATAGCCATAGCCATAGCAGCCATAGCAGCCATAGCGATAGCCATAGCAGCCATAGCCATAGCCATAGCAGCCATAGCGATAGCCATAGCAGCCATAGCCATAGCCATAGCAGCCATAGCCATAGCCATAGCAGCCATAGCGATAGCCATAGCAGCCATAGCCACAGCCATAGCAGTCATGGCCATAGCCATTGCAGCCATAGGCATAGCCATACCCATAGCAGCCATAGCCATAGCCATAGCAGTCATAGCTATAGCCACAGCCATAGCAGCCATAGCCATAGCCATAGCCATAGCAGCCATAGCCATAGCCATAGCAGCCATAGCCATAGCCATACCCATTGCAGCCATAGCCATAGCCATAGCCGTCATAGCCATAGCCACAGCCATAGCAGCCATAGCCATAGCCATAGCCATAGCAGCCATAGCCATAGCCATAGCAGCCATAGCAATAGCCATAGCAGCCATAACCACAGCCATAGCAGCCATAGCCATAGCCATAGCAGCCATAGCCATAGCCATAGCAGCCAGAGCCAGAGCCACAGCAGCCGTAGACATAGCCATAGCCTCGGCAGCCATAGACATAACCATGGCCATAGCAGCCATAGCCATAGCCATAGCAGCCATAGCCATAGCCATAGCAGCCGTAGCGATAGCCATAGCAGCCATAGGCATACCCATAGCAGCCGGAGCCAGAGCCACTGCAGCCGTAGACATAGCCATAGCCTTAGCAGCCATAGCCATAGCCATAGCCATAGCAGCCATAGCCATAGCCATAGCAGCCATACCAATGGCCATAGTAGCCAAAGCCGTAGCCATAGCAGCCATAGCCATAGCCATATCCATAGCGGCCATAGCCATAGCCATAGCAGTCATAGCCATAGCCATAGCCATAGCAGCCATGGCCATAGCCATGGCCATAGCAGCCATAGCCATAGCCATAGCAGCCATAGCCGTAGCCACAGCAGACATAGCCACAGCCATAGCAGCCATAGCCATAGCCATAGCTGCCATAGGCATAGCCATACCCATAGCAGCCATAGACATAGCCATAGCAGTCATAGACATAGCCATAGCCATAACAGCCATAGCCATAGCCATAGCCATAGCAGCCATAGCCATAGCCATAGCAGCCATAGCAATAGCCATAGCAGCCATAACCACAGCCATAGCAGCCATAGCCATAGCCATAGCAGCCATAGCCATAGCCATAGCAGTTATAGCCATAGACATAGCCATAGCAGCCATAGCCATAGCCATAGCCATAGCAGCCATAGCCATAGCCATAGCCTTAGGGGCCATAGACATAACCATAGCCATAGCAGCCATAGAAATAGCCATAGCCGCCACAGCCATGGCCATTGTATCCAAAACCATAGCCATAGCAGCCATAGCCAAAGACATAGCCATAGCAGCCATAGCCATAGCCATAGCCATAGCCATAGCAGCCATAGCCATAGCCATAGCAGACATAGCCATAGCCATAGCCATAGCAGCCGTATCCATAGCCATAGTAGCCATAGCCATAGCCATAGCAGCCATAGTCGCCATAGCCATAACCATAGCAGCCATAGCCATAGCCATAGCAGACATAGCCATAGCCATAGCCATAGCAGCCGTATCCATAGCCATAGTAGCCATAGCCATAGCCATAGCAGCCATAGCCGCCATAGCCATAGCCATAGCAGCCATAGCCATAGCCATTGCAGCCATAGCCATAGCCATAGCAGCCATAGCCATAGCCATACCCATAGCAGCCATAGCCATAGCCATAGCAGCCATAGCCATAGCCATAGCAGCCATAGCCATAGCTATAGCAGCCAGAGCCAGAGCCACAGCAGCCGTAGACATAGCCATAGCCTTAGCAGCCATAGCCATAACCATAGCTATAGCAGCCATAGCCATAGCAGCCATAGACATAGCCATAGCAGCCATAGCCATAGTCATAGCAGCCATAGCGATAGCCATAGCAGCCATAGCCAAGCCATGGCGGACATAGCAGCCATAGCCGTAGCCATAGCCATAGTCACAGCAGCCATAGCGATAGCCATAGCAGCCATAGCCATAGTCATAGCAGCCATAGCCATAGCCACAGCCATATCAGCCATATCCATAGCCATAGCAGCCATAGCGATAGCCATAGCAGCCGTAGGCATAGCCATAGCAGCCATAGCTATATCCATAGTAGACACACACATAGCCACAGCCATAGCAGCCATAATCATAGCCATAGCCATAGCAGCCAATGCCATAGCCATAGCCATAGCAGCTGTAGCCATTGCCAAAGCGGCCATAGCCATAGCCACAGCAGCCTTAGCCATAGCCATAGCCAGAGCAGCCATAGCCATAGCAGCCGCAGCCATAGCCACAGCCATAGCAGCCATAGCCATAACCATAGCAGCCATAGCCATAGCCATAGCAGACATAACCACAGCCATAGCAACCATAGCCATAGCCATAGCAGCCATAGCCATAGCCATAGCAGCCAGAGCCAGAGCCACAGCAGCCGTAGTCATAGCCATAGCCTTAGCAGCCATACACAGAACCATAGCCATAGCAGCCACAGCCATAGCCATAGCAGCCATAGTCAGAGCCATAGCAGCCATAGCCACAGCCGTAGCAGCCATAGCCATAGCCATAGCAGCCATAACCATAGCCATAGCAGCCATAGCGATAGCCATAGCAGCCGTAGGGAGAGCCATAGCAGCCATAGCTATATCCATAGTAGACACACACATAGCCACAGGCATAGCAGCCATAATCATAGCCATAGCCATAGCAGCCAATGCCATAGCCATAGCCATAGCAGCTGTAGCCACTGCCACAGCGGCCATAGCCATAGCCACAGCAGCCTTAGCCATAGCCATAGCCACAGCAGCCATAGCCATAGCAGCCGCAGCCATAGCCATAGCCATAGCAGCCATAGCCAAAGACATAGCCATAGCAGCCATAGCCATAGCCATAGCCATAGCCATAGCAGCCATAGCCATAGCCATAGCAGACATAGCCATAGCCATAGCCATAGCAGCCGTATACATAGCCATAGTAGCCATAGCAATAGCCATAGCACCCATAGTCGCCATAGCCATAACCTTAGCAGCCATAGCCATAGCCATAGCAGACATAGCCATAGCCATAGCCATAGCAGCCGTATCCAAAGCCATAGTAGCCATAGCCATAGCCATAGCAGCCATAGCCGCCATAGCTATAGCCATAGCAGCCATAGCCATAGTCATATCAGGCATAGCCGCAGCCATAGCAGCCATAGCCATAGCCATAGCAGCCATAACCACAGCCATAGCAGCCATAGCCATAGCCATAGCAGCCATAGCCATAGCCATAGCAGCCATAGCCATAGGCGTAGCAGCCATAGCAGCCATAGCGATAGCCATCGCAGCCATAGGCATACTCATAGCAGCCGGAGCCAGAGCCACAGCAGCCGTAGGCATAGCCATAGCCTTAGCAGCCATAGCCATAACCATACCCATAGCAGCCATAGCCATAGCCATAGCAGCAATTGCAATGGCCATAGTAGCCAAAGCCGTAGCCATAGCAGCCATAGGCATAGCCATATCCATAGCAGCCATAGCCATAGCCATAGCAGTCATAGCCATAGCCATAGCCATAGCAGCCATAGCCATAGCCATAGCCATAGCAGCCATAGCCATAACCAAAGCAGCCATAGCCACAGCCATAGCACCCATAGCCATAGCCATAGCAGCCATAGCCATAGCCATAGCAGCCAGAGCCAGAGCCACAGCAGCCGTAGACATAGCCATAGCCACAGCAGCCATAGCCATAACCAAAGCAGCCATAGCCACAGCCATAGCACCCATAGCCATAGCCATAGCAGCCATAGCCATAGCCATAGCAGCCATAGCCATACCCACAGCAGCCATAGCCAAAGCCATAGCAGTCATAGCCATAGCCATAGCCATAGCAGCCATACCAATGGCCATAGTAGCCAAAGCCGTAGCCATAGCAGCCATAGACATAGACATATCCATAGCGGCCATAGCCATAGCCATAGCAGTCATAGCCATAGCCATAGCCATAGCAGCCATGGCCATAGCCATAGCCATAGCAGCCATAGCCATAGCCATAGCAGCCATAGCCATAGCCATAGCAGACATAGCCACAGCCATAGCAGCCATAGCCATAGCCATAGCAGCCATAGCCATCGCCATAGCCTTAGCAGCAATAGCCATAGTCATAGCCATAGCAGCCATAGCCATAGCCATTGCAGCCATACCAATGGCCATAGTAGCCAAAGCCGTAGCCATAGCAGCCATAGCCATAGCCATATCCATAGCGGCCATAGCCATAGCCATAGCAGTCATAGCCATAGCCATAGCCATAGCAGCCATGGCCATAGCCATAGCCATAGCAGCCATAGCCATAGCCATAGCAGCCATAGCCGTAGCCACAGCAGACATAGCCACAGCCATAGCAGCCATAGTCATAGCCATAGCTGCCATAGGCATAGCCATACCCATAGCAGCCATAGACATAGCCATAGCAGTCATAGACATAGCCATAGCCATAACAGCCATAGCCATAGCCATAGCCATAGCAGCCATAGCCATAGCCATAGCAGCCATAGCAATAGCCATAGCAGCCATAACCACAGCCATAGCAGCCATAGCCATAGCCATAGCAGCCATAGCCATAGCCATAGCAGTTATAGCCATAGACATAGCCATAGCAGCCATAGCCATAGCCATAGCCATAGCAGCCATAGCCATAGCCATAGCCTTAGGGGCCATAGACATAACCATAGCCATAGCAGCCATAGAAATAGCCATAGAAGCCACAGCCATGGCCATTGTATCCAAAACCATAGCCATAGCAGCCATAGCCAAAGACATAGCCATAGCAGCCATAGCCATAGCCATAGCCATAGCCATAGCAGCCATAGCCATAGCCATAGCAGACATAGCCATAGCCATAGCCATAGCAGCCGTATCCATAGCCATAGTAGCCATAGCCATAGCCATAGCAGCCATAGTCGCCATAGCCATAACCATAGCAGCCATAGTCATAGCCATAGCAGACATAGCCATAGCCATAGCCATAGCAGCCGTATCCATAGCCATAGTAGCCATAGCCATAGCCATAGCAGCCATAGCCGCCATAGCCATAGCCATAGCAGCCATAGCCATAGCCATTGCAGCCATAGCCATAGCCATAGCAGCCATAGCCATAGCCATACCCATAGCAGCCATAGCCATAGCCATAGCAGCCATAGCCATAGCCATAGCAGCCATAGCCATAGCTATAGCAGCCAGAGCCAGAGCCACAGCAGCCGTAGACATAGCCATAGCCTTAGCAGCCATAGCCATAACCATAGCTATAGCAGCCATAGCCATAGCAGCCATAGACATATCCATAGCAGCCAGAGCCAGAGCCACAGCAGCCGTAGACATAGCCATAGCATCCATAGCCATAGCAGCCGTAGCCATAGCCATAGCTGCCATAGTCATAACCTTAGCCATTGCAGCCATAGCCATAGCAGCCATAGCCAAAGCCATAGCAGCCATAGCCATAGCAGCCGCAGCCATAGCCATAGCCATAGCAGCCATTGCCATAGCCATAGCAGCCATAACCATAGCTATAGCAGCCATAGCCATAGCAGCCATAGACATATCCATAGCAGCCAGAGCCAGAGCCACAGCAGCCGTAGACATAGCCTTAGCAGCCATAGCCATAGCCATAGCCATAGCAGCCATAGCCATAGCCATAGCAGCCATACCAATGGCCATAGTAGCCAAAGCCGTAGCCATAGCAGCCATAGCCATAGCCATATCCATAGCGGCCATAGCCATAGCCATAGCAGTCATAGCCATAGCCATAGCCATAGCAGCCATGGCCATAGCCATAGCCATAGCAGCCATAGCCATAGCCATAGCAGCCATAGCCATAGCCATAGCCATAGCAGCCGTATCCATAGCCATAGTAGCCATAGCCATAGCCATAGCAGCCATAGTCGCCATAGCCATAACCATAGCAGCCATAGCCATAGCCATAGCAGACATAGCCATAGCCATAGCCATAGCAGCCGTATCCATAGCCATAGTAGCCATAGCCATAGTCATAGCAGCCATAGCCGCCATAGCCATAGCCATAGCAGCCATAGCCATAGCCATTGCAGCCATAGCCATAGCCATAGCAGCCATAGCCATAGCCATACCCATAGCAGCCATAGCCATAGCCATAGCAGCCATAGCCATAGCCATAGCAGCCATAGCCATAGCTATAGCAGCCAGAGCCAGAGCCACAGCAGCCGTAGACATAGCCATAGCCTTAGCAGCCATAGCCATAACCATAGCTATAGCAGCCATAGCCATAGCGGCCATAGACATATCCATAGCAGCCAGAGCCAGAGACATAGCCATAGCAGCCATAGCCGTAGCCATAGCCATAGCCATAGCAGTCATAGCCATAGCCATAGCTGCCATAGTCATAACCATAGCCATAGAAGCCATAGCCATAGCCATAGCAGCCATAGCCGTAGCCATAGCAGCCATAGCCATAGCCATAGCAGCCATAGCCATAGCCATAGCATCCATAGCCATAGCAGCCGTAGCCATAGCCATAGCTGCCATAGTCATAACCTTAGCCATTGCAGCCATAGCCATAGCAGCCATAGCCAAAGCCATAGCAGCCATAGCCATAGCAGCCGCAGCCATAGCCATAGCCATAGCAGCCATTGCCATAGCCATAGCAGCCATAACCACAGCCATAGCGGCCATAGCCATAGCCATAGCAGCCAGAGCCATAGCAGCCAGAGCCAGAGCCACAGCAGCCGTAGACATAGCCATAGCCTTAGCAGCCATAGACATAATCATAGCCATAGCAGCCATAGCCATAGCCACAGCAGCCACAGCCATGGCCATAGTAGCCGAAGCCATAGCCATGGCCATAGTAGCCAAAGCCATAGCCATTGCAGCCATAGCCATAGACATAACCATAGCCGCCAAAACCATAGCCGTAGCCATAGCCATAGCAGCCATAGCCATAGCCATAGCAGCCATAGCCATAGCAGCCATAGCCACAGTCATAGCAGCCATAGCCATAGCCATAGCCATAGCAGCCATAGACATAGCCATAGCAGCCATAGCCATAGCCATACCCATAGCAGCCATAGCCATAGCCATAGCAGCCATAGCCATATCCATAGCAGCCATAGCCATAGCCATTGCAGCCATAACCACAGCCACAGCTGCCATAGCCATAGCCATAGCAGCCATAGACATAGCCACAGCAGCCAGAGGCAGAGCCACAGCAGCCGTAGGCATAGCCATAGCCTTAGCAGCCGTAGACATAAACATAGCCATAGCAGCCAAAGCCAAAGCCATAGCAGCCATATCCATGGACATAGTAGCCAAAGCCATAGCCATAGCAGCCATAGCCATAGACATAGCCATAGCAGCCATAGCCGTAGCCATAGCCATAGCCATAGCAGTCATAGCCATAGCCATAGCTGCCATAGTCATAACCATAGCCATAGAAGCCATAGCCATAGCCATAGCAGCCATAGCCGTAGCCATAGCAGCCATAGCCATAGCCATAGCAGCCATAGCCATAGCCATAGCAGCCGTAGCGATAGCCATAGCAGCCATAGGCATACCCATAGCAGCCGGAGCCAGAGCCACTGCAGCCGTAGACATAGCCATAGCCTTAGCAGCCATAGTCATAGCCATAGCCATAGCAGCCATAGCCATAGCCATAGCAGCCATACCAATGGCCATAGTAGCCAAAGCCGTAGCCATAGCAGCCATAGCCATAGCCATATCCATAGCGGCCATAGCCATAGCCATAGCAGTCATAGCCATAGCCATAGCCATAGCAGCCATGGCCATAGCCATAGCCATAGCAGCCATAGCCATAGCCATAGCAGCCATAGCCGTAGCCACAGCAGACATAGCCACAGCCATAGCAGCCATAGCCATAGCCATAGCTGCCATAGGCATAGCCATACCCATAGCAGCCATAGACATAGCCATAGCCATAACAGCCATAGCCATAGCCATAGCCATAGCAGCCATAGCCATAGCCATAGCAGCCATAGCAATAGCCATAGCAGCCATAACCACAGCCATAGCAGCCATAGCCATAGCCATAGCAGCCATAGCCATAGCCATAGCAGTTATAGCCATAGACATAGCCATAGCAGCCATAGCCATAGCCATAGCCATAGCAGCCATAGCCATAGCCATAGCCTTAGGGGCCATAGACATAACCATAGCCATAGCAGCCATAGAAATAGCCATAGCCGCCACAGCCATGGCCATTGTATCCAAAACCATAGCCATAGCAGCCATAGCCAAAGACATAGCCATAGCAGCCATAGCCATAGCCATAGCCATAGCCATAGCAGCCATAGCCATAGCCATAGCAGACATAGCCATAGCCATAGCCATAGCAGCCGTATCCATAGCCGTAGTAGCCATAGCCATAGCCATAGCAGCCATAGTCGCCATAGCCATAACCATAGCAGCCATAGCCATAGCCATAGCAGACATAGCCATAGCCATAGCCATAGCAGCCGTATCCATAGCCATAGTAGCCATAGCCATAGCCATAGCAGCCATAGCCGCCATAGCCATAGCCATAGCAGCCATAGCCATAGCCATAGCAGCCATAGCCATAGCCATAGCAGCCATAGCAATCGCCATAGCAGCCATAACCACAGCCATAGCAGCCATAGCCATAGCCATAGCAGCCATAGCCATAGCCATAGCAGCCATAGCCATAGCCATAGCAGACATAACCACAGCCACAGCAGCCATAGCCATAGCCATAGCAGCCATAGCCATAGCCATAGCAGCCAGAGCCAGAGCCACAGCAGCCGTAGACATAGCCATAGCCTTAGGGGCCATAGACATAACCATAGCCATAGCAGACATAGAAATAGCCATAGCCGCCACAGCCATGGCCATTGTATCCAAAACCATAGCCATAGCAGCCATAGCCAAAGACATAGCCATAGCAGCCATAGCCATAGCCATAGCCATAGCCATAGCAGCCATAGCCATAGCCATAGCAGACATAGCCATAGCCATAGCCATAGCAGCCGTATCCATAGCCATAGTAGCCATAGCCATAGCCATAGCAGCCATAGTCGCCATAGCCATAACCATAGCAGCCATAGCCATAGCCATAGCAGACATAGCCATAGCCATAGCCATAGCAGCCATAGCCATAGCCATTGCAGCCATAGCCATAGCCATAGCAGCCATAGCCATAGCCATACCCATAGCAGCCATAGCCATAGCCATAGCAGCCATAGCCATAGCCATAGCAGCCATAGCCATAGCTATAGCAGCCAGAGCCAGAGCCACAGCAGCCGTAGACATAGCCATAGCCTTAGCAGCCATAGCCATAACCATAGCTATAGCAGCCATAGCCATAGCAGCCATAGACTTATCCATAGCAGCCAGAGCCAGAGCCACAGCAGCCGTAGACATAGCCATAGCATCCATAGCCATAGCAGCCGTAGCCATAGCCATAGCTGCCATAGTCATAACCTTAGCCATTGCAGCCATAGCCATAGCAGCCATAGCCAAAGCCATAGCAGCCATAGCCATAGCAGCCGCAGCCATAGCCATAGCCATAGCAGCCATTGCCATAGCCATAGCAGCCATAACCACAGCCATAGCGGCCGTAGCCATAGCCATAGCAGCCAGAGCCACAGCAGCCGTAGACATAGCCATAGCCTTAGCAGCCATAGACATAATCATAGCCACAGCAGCCATAGCCATAGCCATAGCAGTCATAGCCATAGCCATAGCCATAGCCATAGCCATAGCAGCCATAGCCATAGCCGATGCAGCCATAGCCATAGCCATAGCAGCCATAGCCATAGCCATAGCAGCCTTAGCCATAGCCAATGCAGCCATAACCATAGCCATAGCATCCATAGGGATAGCCATAGCAGCCGTAGGCAGAGCCATAGCAACCATAGCTATATCCATAGCAGACACACACATAGCCACAGCCATAGCAGCCATAATCATAGCCATAGCCATAGCAGCCAATGCCATAGCCATAGCCATAGCAGCTGTAGTCATTGCCAAAGCGGCCATAGCCATAGCCACAGCAGCCTTAGCCATAGCCATACCCATAGCAGACATAGCCATAGCCATAGCCATAGCAGCCTTGGCCGTAGCCATAGTCATAGCAGACATAGCCATAGCCATAGCCATAGCAGCCATAGCCATAGCCATAGCAGCCGTAGCCATAGCAGCCGCAGCCATAGCCATAGCCATAGCAGCCATTGCCATAGCCATTGCAGCCATAACCAGAGCCATAGCAGCCATAGCCATAGCCATAGCAGCCATAGGCATATCCATAGCAGCGAGAGCCAGAGCCGCAGCAGCCGTAGACATAGCCATATCCTTAGCAGCCATAGACATAACCATAGCCATAGCAGCCATAGCTATAGCCATAGCTGCCATAGCCATGGCCATAGTAGCCAAAGCCATAGCCATAGCAGCCATAGCCATAGACATAGACATAGCCATAGCAGCCATAGCCATAGCCATAGCCATAGCCATAGCAGCCATAGCCATAGCCGTAGCAGCCATAGCCATAGCCATAGCAGCCATAGCAGCCATAGCTATAGCCATAGCAGCCATAGGCATACCCATAGCAGCCATAGCGATAGCCATAGCAGCCATAGCCATAGCCATAGCAGTCATAGCCATAGCCATAGCCATAACAGCCATAGCCACAGCAGCCATAGCCATAGCCATAGCCATAGCCGTAGCAGCCATAGCCATAGCCATAGCAGCCATAGCCATAGCCAGAGCAGTCATAGCCACAGCCATAGCAGTCATGGCCATAGCCATAGCAGCCATAGGCATAGCCATAGCCATAGCAGCCATAGCCATAGCCATAGCAGTCATAGCTATAGCCATAGCCATAGCAGCCATAGCCATAGCCATAGCAGCCATTGCAATGGCCATAGCCATAGCAGCCATACCTATGGCCATAGTAGCCAAAACCGTAGCCATAGCAGCCATAGCCATAGCCATAGCAGACATAGCCACAGCCATAGCAGCCATAGCCATAGCCATAGCAGCCATAGCCATCGCCATAGCCTTAGCAGCAATAGCCATAGACATAGCCATAGCCGCCAAAACCATAGCCGTAGCCATAGCCATAGCAGCCATAGCCATAGCCATAGCAGCCATACCAATGGCCATAGTAGCCAAAGCCGTAGCCATAGCAGCCATAGCCATAGCCATATCCATAGCGGCCATAGCCATAGCCATAGCAGTCATAGCCATGGCCATAGCCATAGCAGCCATAGCCATAGCCATAGCCATAGCAGCCATAGCCATAGCCATAGCAGCCATAGCCATAGCAGATATAGCCACAGCCATAGCAGCCATAGCTATAGCCATAGCTGCCATAGGCATAGCCATACCCATAGCAGCCATAGACATAGCCATAGCAGTCATAGCCATAGCCATAGCCATAGCCATAGCAGCCATAGCCATAGCCATAGCAGCCATAGCCATAGCCATAGCAGCCATAGCAATAGCCATAGCAGCCATAACCACAGCCATAGCAGCCATAACCATAGCCATAGCAGCCATAGCCATAGCCATAGCAGTCATAGCCATAGACATAGCCATAGCAGCTATAGCCATAGCCATAGCCATAGCAGACATAGCCATAGCCATAGCAGCCATAGCCATAGCCATACCCATAGCAGCCATAGCCATAGCCATAGCAATCATGGCCATAGCCGGAGACAAAGCAGCCATAGCCTTAGCCACAGCCATAGAAGCCGTAGCCATAACCATAGCAGCCATAGCCATAGCCATAGCAGACATAACCACAGCCATAGCAGCCATAGCCATAGCCATAGCTGCCATAGGCATGGCCATAGTAGCCAAAGCCGTAGCCATAGCAGCCATAGCCATAGCCATATCCATAGCGGCCATAGCCATAGCCATAGCAGTCATAGCCATGGCCATAGCCATAGCAGCCATAGCCATAGCCATAGCCATAGCAGCCATAGCCATAGCCATAGCAGCCATAGCCATAGCAGATATGGCCACAGCCATAGCAGCCATAGCTATAGCCATAGCTGCCATAGGCATAGCCATACCCATAGCAGCCATAGACATAGCCATAGCAGTCATAGCCATAGCCATAGCCATAGCCATAGCAGCCATAGCCATAGCCATAGCAGCCATAGCCATAGCCATAGCAGCCATAGCAATAGCCATAGCAGCCATAACCACAGCCATAGCAGCCATAACCATAGCCATAGCAGCCATAGCCATAGCCATAGCAGTCATAGCCATAGACATAGCCATAGCAGCTATAGCCATAGCCATAGCCATAGCAGACATAGCCATAGCCATAGCAGCCATAGCCATAGCCATACCCATAGCAGCCATAGCCATAGCAATCATGGCCATAGCCGGAGACAAAGCAGCCATAGCCTTAGCCACAGCCATAGAAGCCGTAGCCATAACCATAGCAGCCATAGCCATAGCCATAGCAGACATAACCACAGCCATAGCAGCCATAGCCATAGCCATAGCTGCCATAGGCATGGCCATAGTAGCCAAAGCCATAGCCATAGCAGCCATAGCCATAGACATTGCCATAGCATCCATAGCCATAGCCATAGCCATGGCCATAGCAGCCAAAGCCATACCCATAGCAGCCATAGCCATAGCCATAGCCATAGCCATAGCAGCCATAGCCATAGCCGATGCAGCCGTAGCCATAGCCATAGCAGCCATAGCCATAGCCATAGCAGCCATAACCATAGCCATAGCCATAGCCATAGCAGCCATAGCCATAGCCGTAGCAGCCATAGCCATAGCCATAGCAGCCATAGCAGCCATAGCGATAGCCATACCCATAGCAGACATAGCCATAGCCATAGCCATAGCAGCCTTGGCCGTAGCCATAGTCATAGCAGACATAGCCATAGCCATAGCCATAGCAGCCATAGCCATAGCCATAGCAGCCGTAGCCATAGCAGCCGCCGGCATAGCCAAAGCCATAGCAGCCATTGCCATAGCCATTGCAGCCATAACCACAGCCATAGCAGCCATAGCCATAGCCATAGCAGCCATAGGCATATCCATAGCAGCGAGAGCCTGAGCCGCAGCAGCCGTAGACATAGCCATATCCTTAGCAGCCATAGACATAACCATAGCCATAGCAGCCATAGCTATAGCCAGAGCTGCCATAGCCATGGCCATAGTAGCCAAAGCCATAGCCATAGCAGCCATAGCCATAGACATAGACATAGCCATAGCAGCCATAGCCATAGCCATAGCCATAGCCATAGCAGCCATAGCCATAGCCGTAGCAGCCATAGCCATAGCCATAGCAGCCATAGCAGCCATAGCGATAGCCATAGCAGCCATAGCCATAGCCATAGCAGCCATAGCGATAGCCATAGCAGCCATAGCCATAGCCATAGCAGTCATAGCCATAGCCATAGCCATAACAGCCATAGCCATAGCAGCCATAGCCATAGCCATAGCCATAGCCGTAGCAGCCATAGCCATAGCCATAGCAGCCATAGCCGTAGCCATAGCAGCCATAGCCATAGCCAGAGCAGTCATAGCCACAGCCATAGCAGTCATGGGCATAGCCATTGCAGCCATAGGCATAGCCATACCCATAGCAGCCATAGCCATAGCCATAGCAGTCATAGCTATAGCCACAGCCATAGCAGCCATAGCCATAGCCATAGCCATAGCAGCCATAGCCATAGCCATAGCAGCCATAGCCATAGCCATACCCATTGCAGCCATAGCCATAGCCATAGCCGTCATAGCCATAGCCACAGCCATAGCAGCCATAGCCATAGCCATAGCCATAGCAGCCATAGCCATAGCCATAGCAGCCATAGCAATAGCCATAGCAGCCATAACCACAGCCATAGCAGCCATAGCCATAGCCATAGCAGCCATAGCCATAGCCATAGCAGCCAGAGCCAGAGCCACAGCAGCCGTAGACATAGCCATAGCAGCCGTAGCGATAGCCATAGCAGCCATAGGCATACCCATAGCAGCCGGAGCCAGAGCCACTGCAGCCGTAGACATAGCCATAGCCTTAGCAGCCATAGCCATAGCCATAGCCATAGCAGCCATAGCCATAGCCATAGCAGCCATACCAATGGCCATAGTAGCCAAAGCCGTAGCCATAGCAGCCATAGCCATAGCCATATCCATAGCGGCCATAGCCATAGCCATAGCAGTCATAGCCATAGCCATAGCCATAGCAGCCATGGCCATAGCCATAGCCATAGCAGCCATAGCCATAGCCATAGCAGCCATAGCCGTAGCCACAGCAGACATAGCCACAGCCATAGCAGCCATAGCCATAGCCATAGCTGCCATAGGCATAGCCATACCCATAGCAGCCATAGACATAGCCATAGCAGTCATAGACATAGCCATAGCCATAACAGCCATAGCCATAGCCATAGCCATAGCAGCCATAGCCATAGCCATAGCAGCCATAGCAATAGCCATAGCAGCCATAACCACAGCCATAGCAGCCATAGCCATAGCCATAGCAGCCATAGCCATAGCCATAGCAGTTATAGCCATAGACATAGCCATAGCAGCCATAGCCATAGCCATAGCCATAGCAGCCATAGCCATAGCCATAGCCTTAGGGGCCATAGACATAACCATAGCCATAGCAGCCATAGAAATAGCCATAGCCGCCACAGCCATGGCCATTGTATCCAAAACCATAGCCATAGCAGCCATAGCCAAAGACATAGCCATAGCAGCCATAGCCATAGCCATAGCCATAGCCATAGCAGCCATAGCCATAGCCATAGCAGACATAGCCATAGCCATAGCCATAGCAGCCGTATCCATAGCCATAGTAGCCATAGCCATAGCCATAGCAGCCATAGTCGCCATAGCCATAACCATAGCAGCCATAGCCATAGCCATAGCAGACATAGCCATAGCCATAGCCATAGCAGCCGTATCCATAGCCATAGTAGCCATAGCCATAGCCATAGCAGCCATAGCCGCCATAGCCATAGCCATAGCAGCCATAGCCATAGCCATTGCAGCCATAGCCATAGCCATAGCAGCCATAGCCATAGCCATACCCATAGCAGCCATAGCCATAGCCATAGCAGCCATAGCCATAGCCATAGCAGCCATAGCCATAGCTATAGCAGCCAGAGCCAGAGCCACAGCAGCCGTAGACATAGCCATAGCCTTAGCAGCCATAGCCATAACCATAGCTATAGCAGCCATAGCCATAGCAGCCATAGACATAGCCACAGCAGCCAGAGGCAGAGCCACAGCAGCCGTAGACATAGCCATAGCCTTAGCAGCCGTAGACATAACCATAGCCATAGCAGCCATAGCCAAAGCCATAGCAGCCATATCCATGGACATAGTAGCCAAAGCCATAGCCATAGCAGCCATAGCCATAGACATAGCCATAGCAGCCATAGCCGTAGCCATAGCCATAGCCATAGCAGTCATAGCCATAGCCATAGCTGCCATAGTCATAACCATAGCCATAGAAGCCATAGCCATAGCCATAGCAGCCATAGCCGTAGCCATAGCAGCAATAGCCATAGCCATAGCAGCCATAGCCATAGTCATAGCAGCCATAGCGATAGCCATAGCAGCCATAGCCACAGCCATGGCGGACATAGCAGCCATAGCCGTAGCCATAGCCATAGTCACAGCAGCCATAGCGATAGCCATAGCAGCCATAGCCATAGTCATAGCAGCCATAGCCATAGCCACAGCCATATCAGCCATATCCATAGCCATAGCAGCCATAGCGATAGCCATAGCAGCCGTAGGCATAGCCATAGCAGCCATAGCTATATCCATAGTAGACACACACATAGCCACAGCCATAGCAGCCATAATCATAGCCATAGCCATAGCAGCCAATGCCATAGCCATAGCCATAGCAGCTGTAGCCATTGCCAAAGCGGCCATAGCCATAGCCACAGCAGCCTTAGCCATAGCCATAGCCAGAGCAGCCATAGCCATAGCAGCCGCAGCCATAGCCACAGCCATAGCAGCCATAGCCATAACCATAGCAGCCATAGCCATAGCCATAGCAGACATAACCACAGCCATAGCAACCATAGCCATAGCCATAGCAGCCATAGCCATAGTCATAGCAGCCATAGCCATAGCCGTAGCCATAGCAGCCATAGCCATAGCCAGAGCAGTCATAGCCACAGCCATAGCAGTCATGGGCATAGCCATTGCAGCCATAGGCATAGCCATACCCATAGCAGCCATAGCCATAGCCATAGCAGTCATAGCTATAGCCACAGCCATAGCAGCCATAGCCATAGCCATAGCCATAGCAGCCATAGCCATAGCCATAGCAGCCATAGCCATAGCCATACCCATTGCAGCCATAGCCATAGCCATAGCCGTCATAGCCATAGCCACAGCCATAGCAGCCATAGCCATAGCCATAGCCATAGCAGCCATAGCCATAGCCATAGCAGCCATAGCAATAGCCATAGCAGCCATAACCACAGCCATAGCAGCCATAGCCATAGCCATAGCAGCCATAGCCATAGCCATAGCAGCCAGAGCCAGAGCCACAGCAGCCGTAGACATAGCCATAGCAGCCGTAGCGATAGCCATAGCAGCCATAGGCATACCCATAGCAGCCGGAGCCAGAGCCACTGCAGCCGTAGACATAGCCATAGCCTTAGCAGCCATAGCCATAGCCATAGCCATAGCAGCCATAGCCATAGCCATAGCAGCCATACCAATGGCCATAGTAGCCAAAGCCGTAGCCATAGCAGCCATAGCCATAGCCATATCCATAGCGGCCATAGCCATAGCCATAGCAGTCATAGCCATAGCCATAGCCATAGCAGCCATGGCCATAGCCATAGCCATAGCAGCCATAGCCATAGCCATAGCAGCCATAGCCGTAGCCACAGCAGACATAGCCACAGCCATAGCAGCCATAGCCATAGCCATAGCTGCCATAGGCATAGCCATACCCATAGCAGCCATAGACATAGCCATAGCAGTCATAGACATAGCCATAGCCATAACAGCCATAGCCATAGCCATAGCCATAGCAGCCATAGCCATAGCCATAGCAGCCATAGCCATAGCCATAGCCATAGCAGCCATAGCCATAGCCATAGCAGCCATACCAATGGCCATAGTAGCCAAAGCCGTAGCCATAGCAGTTATAGCCATAGACATAGCCATAGCAGCCATAGCCATAGCCATAGCCATAGCAGCCATAGCCATAGCCATAGCCTTAGGGGCCATAGACATAACCATAGCCATAGCAGCCATAGAAATAGCCATAGCCGCCACAGCCATGGCCATTGTATCCAAAACCATAGCCATAGCAGCCATAGCCAAAGACATAGCCATAGCAGCCATAGCCATAGCCATAGCCATAGCCATAGCAGCCATAGCCATAGCCATAGCAGACATAGCCATAGCCATAGCCATAGCAGCCGTATCCATAGCCATAGTAGCCATAGCCATAGCCATAGCAGCCATAGTCGCCATAGCCATAACCATAGCAGCCATAGCCATAGCCATAGCAGACATAGCCATAGCCATAGCCATAGCAGCCGTATCCATAGCCATAGTAGCCATAGCCATAGCCATAGCAGCCATAGCCGCCATAGCCATAGCCATAGCAGCCATAGCCATAGCCATTGCAGCCATAGCCATAGCCATAGCAGCCATAGCCATAGCCATACCCATAGCAGCCATAGCCATAGCCATAGCAGACATAGCCATAGCCATAGCAGCCATAGCCATAGCTATAGCAGCCAGAGCCAGAGCCACAGCAGCCGTAGACATAGCCATAGCCTTAGCAGCCATAGCCATAACCATAGCTATAGCAGCCATAGCCATAGCAGCCATAGACATAGCCACAGCAGCCAGAGGCAGAGCCACAGCAGCCGTAGACATAGCCATAGCCTTAGCAGCCGTAGACATAACCATAGCCATAGCAGCCATAGCCAAAGCCATAGCAGCCATATCCATGGACATAGTAGCCAAAGCCATAGCCATAGCAGCCATAGCCATAGACATAGCCATAGCAGCCATAGCCGTAGCCATAGCCATAGCCATAGCAGTCATAGCCATAGCCATAGCTGCCATAGTCATAACCATAGCCATAGAAGCCATAGCCATAGCCATAGCAGCCATAGCCGTAGCCATAGCAGCAATAGCCATAGCCATAGCAGCCATAGCCATAGTCATAGCAGCCATAGCGATAGCCATAGCAGCCATAGCCACAGCCATGGCGGACATAGCAGCCATAGCCGTAGCCATAGCCATAGTCACAGCAGCCATAGCGATAGCCATAGCAGCCATAGCCATAGTCATAGCAGCCATAGCCATAGCCACAGCCATATCAGCCATATCCATAGCCATAGCAGCCATAGCGATAGCCATAGCAGCCGTAGGCATGGCCATAGCAGCCATAGCTATATCCATAGTAGACACACACATAGCCACAGCCATAGCAGCCATAATCATAGCCATAGCCATAGCAGCCAATGCCATAGCCATAGCCATAGCAGCTGTAGCCATTGCCAAAGCGGCCATAGCCATAGCCACAGCAGCCTTAGCCATAGCCATAGCCAGAGCAGCCATAGCCATAGCAGCCGCAGCCATAGCCACAGCCATAGCAGCCATAGCCATAACCATAGCAGCCATAGCCATAGCCATAGCAGACATAACCACAGCCATAGCAACCATAGCCATAGCCATAGCAGCCATAGCCATAGCCATAGCAGCCAGAGCCAGAGCCACAGCAGCCGTAGTCATAGCCATAGCCTTAGCAGCCATACACAGAACCATAGCCATAGCAGCCACAGCCATAGCCATAGCAGCCATAGTCACAGCCATAGCAGCCATAGCCACAGCCGTAGCAGCCATAGCCATAGCCATAGCAGCCATAACCATAGCCATAGCAGCCATAGCGATAGCCATAGCAGCCGTAGGCAGAGCCATAGCAGCCATAGCTATATCCATAGTAGACACACACATAGCCACAGGCATAGCAGCCATAATCATAGCCATAGCCATAGCAGCCAATGCCATAGCCATAGCCATAGCAGCTGTAGCCACTGCCACAGCGGCCATAGCCATAGCCACAGCAGCCTTAGCCATAGCCATAGCCACAGCAGCCATAGCCATAGCAGCCGCAGCCATAGCCATAGCCATAGCAGCCATAGCCAAAGACATAGCCATAGCAGCCATAGCCATAGCCATAGCCATAGCCATAGCAGCCATAGCCATAGCCATAGCAGACATAGCCATAGCCATAGCCATAGCAGCCGTATACATAGCCATAGTAGCCATAGCAATAGCCATAGCACCCATAGTCGCCATAGCCATAACCTTAGCAGCCATAGCCATAGCCATAGCAGACATAGCCATAGCCATAGCCATAGCAGCCGTATCCATAGCCATAGTAGCCATAGCCATAGCCATAGCAGCCATAGCCGCCATAGCTATAGCCATAGCAGCCATAGCCATAGTCATATCAGGCATAGCCGCAGCCATAGCAGCCATAGCCATAGCCATAGCAGCCATAACCACAGCCATAGCAGCCATAGCCATAGCCATAGCAGCCATAGCCATAGCCATAGCAGCCATAGCCATAGGCGTAGCAGCCATAGCAGCCATAGCGATAGCCATAGCAGCCATAGGCATACTCATAGCAGCCGGAGCCAGAGCCACAGCAGCCGTAGGCATAGCCATAGCCTTAGCAGCCATAGCCATAACCATACCCATAGCAGCCATAGCCATAGCCATAGCAGCAATTGCAATGGCCATAGTAGCCAAAGCCGTAGCCATAGCAGCCATAGGCATAGCCATATCCATAGCAGCCATAGCCATAGCCATAGCAGTCATAGCCATAGCCATAGCCATAGCAGCCATAGCCATAGCCATAGCCATAGCAGCCATAGCCATAACCAAAGCAGCCATAGCCACAGCCATAGCACGCATAGCCATAGCCATAGCAGCCATAGCCATAGCCATAGCAGCCAGAGCCAGAGCCACAGCAGCCGTAGACATAGCCATAGCCACAGCAGCCATAGCCATAACCAAAGCAGCCATAGCCACAGCCATAGCACCCATAGCCATAGCCATAGCAGCCATAGCCATAGCCATAGCAGCCATAGCCATACCCACAGCAGCCATAGCCATAGCCATAGCAGTCATAGCCATAGCCATAGCCATAGCAGCCATACAAATGGCCATAGTAGCCAAAGCCGTAGCCATAGCAGGCATAGACATAGACATATCCATAGCGGCCATAGCCATAGCCATAGCAGTCATAGCCATAGCCATAGCCATAGCAGCCATGGCCATAGCCATAGCCATAGCAGCCATAGCCATAGCCATAGCAGCCATAGCCATAGCCATAGCAGACATAGCCACAGCCATAGCAGCCATAGCCATAGCCATAGCAGCCATAGCCATCGCCATAGCCTTAGCAGCAATAGCCATAGTCATAGCCATAGCCATAGCAGCTATAGCCATAGCCATAGCCATAGCAGCCATTGCCATCGCCATAGCAGCCATAACCACAGCCATAGCGGCCATAGCCATAGCCGTAGCAGCCAGAGCCATAGCAGCCAGAGCCAGAGCCACAGCAGCCGTAGACATAGCCATGGCCTTAGCAGCCATAGACATAATCATAGCCATAGCAGCCATAGCCATAGGCACAGCAGCCACAGCCATGGCCATAGTAGCCAAAGCCATAGCCATTGCAGCCATAGCCATAGACATAGCCATAGCCGCCAAAACCATAGCCGTAGCCATAGCCATAGCAGCCATAGCCATAGCCATAGCAGCCATACCAATGGCCATAGTAGCCAAAGCCGTAGCCATAGCAGCCATAGCCATAGCCATATCCATAGCGGCCATAGCCATAGCCATAGCAGTCATAGCCATAGCCATAGCCATAGCAGCCATAGCCATAGCCATAGCCATAGCCATAGCAGCCATAGCCATAGCCATAGCAGCCATAGCCATAGCCATAGCAGACATAGCCACAGCCATAGCAGCCATAGCCATAGCCATAGCTGCCATAGGCATAGCCATACCCATAGCAGCCATAGACATAGCCATAGTAGTCATAGCAATAGCCATAGCCATAGCCATAGCAGCCATAGCCATAGCCATAGCAGCCATAGCCATAGCATTAGCAGCCATAGCAATAGCCATAGCAGCCATAGCCATAGCCATAGCAGCCATAGCCATAGCCATAGCAGCCGTAGCGATAGCCATAGCAGCCATAGGCATACCCATAGCAGCCGGAGCCAGAGCCACTGCAGCCGTAGACATAGCCATAGCCTTAGCAGCCATAGCCATAGCCATAGCCATAGCAGCCATAGCCATAGCCATAGCAGCCATACCAATGGCCATAGTAGCCTTAGCCATAGCCATAGCCACAGCAGCCATAGCCATAGCAGCCGCAGCCATAGCCATAGCCATAGCAGCCATAGCCAATGACATAGCCATAGCAGCCATAGCCATAGCCATAGCCATAGCCATAGCAGCCATAGCCATAGCCATAGCAGACATAGCCATAGCCATCGCCATAGCAGCCGTATACATAGCCATAGTAGCCATAGCAATAGCCATAGCACCCATAGTCGCCATAGCCATAACCTTAGCAGCCATAGCCATAGCCATAGCAGACATAGCCATAGCCATAGCCATAACAGCCGTATCCATAGCCATAGTAGCCATAGCCATAGCCATAGCAGCCATAGCCGCCATAGCTATAGCCATAGCAGCCATAGCCATAGTCATATCAGGCATAGCCGCAGCCATAGCAGCCATAGCCATAGCCATAGCAGCCATAACCACAGCAATAGCAGCCATAGCCATAGCCATAGCAGCCATAGCCATAGCCATAGCAGCCATAGCCATAGGCGTAGCAGCCATAGCAGCCATAGCGATAGCCATAGCAGCCATAGGCATACTCATAGCAGCCGGAGCCAGAGCCACAGCAGCCGTAGGCATAGCCATAGCCTTAGCAGCCATAGCCATAACCATACCCATAGCAGCCATAGCCATAGCCATAGCAGCAATTGCAATGGCCATAGTAGCCAAAGCCGTAGCCATAGCAGCCATAGGCATAGCCATATCCATAGCAGCCATAGCCATAGCCATAGCAGTCATAGCCATAGCCATAGCCATAGCAGCCATAGCCATAGCCATAGCCATAGCAGCCATAGCCATAACCAAAGCAGCCATAGCCACAGCCATAGCACCCATAGCCATAGCCATAGCAGCCATAGCCATAGCCATAGCAGCCAGAGCCAGAGCCACAGCAGCCGTAGACATAGCCATAGCCACAGCAGCCATAGCCATAACCAAAGCAGCCATAGCCACAGCCATAGCACCCATAGCCATAGCCATAGCAGCCATAGCCATAGCCATAGCAGCCATAGCCATACCCACAGCAGCCATAGCCATAGCAGTCATAGCCATAGCCATAGCCATAGCAGCCATACCAATGGCCATAGTAGCCAAAGCCGTAGCCATAGCAGCCATAGACATAGACATATCCATAGCGGCCATAGCCATAGCCATAGCAGTCATAGCCATAGCCATAGCCATAGCAGCCATGGCCATAGCCATAGCCATAGCAGCCATAGCCATAGCCATAGCAGCCATAGCCATAGCCATAGCAGACATAGCCACAGCCATAGCAGCCATAGCCATAGCCATAGCAGCCATAGCCATCGCCATAGCCTTAGCAGCAATAGCCATAGTCATAGCCATAGCCATAGCAGCTATAGCCATAGCCATAGCCATAGCAGCCATTGCCATCGCCATAGCAGCCATAACCACAGCCATAGCGGCCATAGCCATAGCCGTAGCAGCCAGAGCCATAGCAGCCAGAGCCAGAGCCACAGCAGCCGTAGACCTAGCCATGGCCTTAGCAGCCATAGACATAATCATAGCCATAGCAGCCATAGCCATAGGCACAGCAGCCACAGCCATGGCCATAGTAGCCAAAGCCATAGACATGGCCATAGTAGCCAAAGCCATAGCCATTGCAGCCATAGCCATAGACATAGCCATAGCCGCCAAAACCTTAGCCGTAGCCATAGCCATAGCAGCCATAGCCATAGCCATAGCAGCCATACCAATGGCCATAGTAGCCAAAGCCGTAGCCATAGCAGCCATAGCCATAGCCATATCCATAGCGGCCATAGCCATAGCCATAGCAGTCATAGCCATAGCCATAGCCATAGCAGCCATAGCCATAGCCATAGCCATAGCCATAGCAGCCATAGCCATAGCCATAGCAGCCATAGCCATAGCCATAGCAGACATAGCCACAGCCATAGCAGCCATAGCCATAGCCATAGCTGCCATAGGCATAGCCATACCCATAGCAGCCATAGACATAGCCATAGTAGTCATAGCAATAGCCATAGCCATAGCCATAGCAGTCATAGCCATAGCCATAGCAGCCATAGGCATAGCATTAGCAGCCATAGCAGTAGCCATAGCAGCCATAACCACAGCCATAGCAGCCATAGCCATAGCCATAGCAGCCATAGCCATAGCCATAGCAGTCATAGCCATAGACATAGCCATAGCAGTCATAGCCATAGACATAGCCATAGCAGCTATAGCCATAGCCATAGCCATAGCAGACATAGCCATAGCCATAGCAGCCATAGCCATAGCCATACCCATAGCAGCCATAGCCATAGCCATAGCAATCATGGCCATAGCCAGAGACAAAGCAGCCATAGCCATAGCCACAGCCATAGCAGCCATAGCCATAACCACAGCAGCCATAGCCATAGCCATAGCAGACATAACCACAGCCATAGCAGCCATAGCCATAGCCATAGCTGCCATAGGCATGGCCATAGTAGCCAAAGCCATAGCCATAGCAGCCATAGCCATAGACATAGCCATAGCATCCATAGCCACAGCCATAGCCATGGCCATAGCAGCCATAGCCATACCCATAGCAGCCATAGCCATAGCCATAGCAGTCATAGCCATAGCCATAGCCATAGCCATAGCCATAGCAGCCATAGCCATAGCCGATGCAGCCATAGCCATAGCCATAGCAGCCATAGCCATCGCCATAGCCTTAGCAGCAATAGCCATAGTCATAGCCATAGCCATAGCAGCTATAGCCATAGCCATAGCCATAGCCATAGCAGCCATAGCCATAGCCGTAGCAGCCATAGCCATAGCCATAGCAGCCATAGCAGCCATAGCGATAGCCATAGCAGCCATAGCCACAGCCATAGCAGCCATAGCGATAGCCATAGCAGCCATAGCCATAGCCATAGCAGTCATAGCCATAGCCATAGCCATAACAGCCATAGCCGTAGCAGCCATAGCCATAGCCATAGCCATAGCCGTAGCAGCCATAGCCATAGCCATAGCAGCCATAGCCGTAGCCATAGCAGCCATAGCCATAGCCAGAGCAGTCATAGCCACAGCCATAGCAGTCATGGCCATAGCCATTGCAGCCATAGGCATAGCCATACCCATAGCAGCCATAGCCATAGCCATAGCAGTCATAGCTATAGCCACAGCCATAGCAGCCATAGCCATAGCCATAGCCATAGCAGCCATAGCCATAGCCATAGCAGCCATAGCCATAGCCATAGCAGCCATAGCCATAGCCATACCCATTACAGCCATAGCCATAGCCATAGCCGTCATAGCCATAGCCACAGCCATAGCAGCCATAGCCATAGCCATAGCCATAGCAGCCATAGCCATAGCCATAGCAGCCATAGCAATAGCCATAGCAGCCATAACCACAGCCATAGCAGCCATAGCCATAGCCATAGCAGCCATAGCCTTAGCCATAGCAGCCAGAGCCAGAGCCACAGCAGCCGTAGACATAGCCATAGCCTCGGCAGCCATAGACATAACCATGGCCATAGCAGCCATAGCCATAGCCATAGCAGCCATAGCCATAGCCATAGCAGCCGTAGCGATAGCCATAGCAGCCATAGGCATACCCATAGCAGCCGGAGCCAGAGCCACTGCAGCCGTAGACATAGCCATAGCCTTAGCAGCCATAGCCATAGCCATAGCCATAGCAGCCATAGCCATAGCCATAGCAGCCATACCAATGGCCATAGTAGCCAAAGCCGTAGCCATAGCAGCCATAGCCATAGCCATATCAATAGCGGCCATAGCCATAGCCATAGCAGTCATAGCCATAGCCATAGCCATAGCAGCCACGGCCATAGCCATAGCCATAGCAGCCATAGCCATAGCCATAGCAGCCATAGCCGTAGCCACAGCAGACATAGCCACAGCCATAGCAGCCATAGCCATAGCCATAGCTGCCATAGGCATAGCCATACCCATAGCAGCCATAGACATAGCCATAGCAGTCATAGACATAGCCATAGCCATAACAGCCATAGCCATAGCCATAGCCATAGCAGCCATAGCCATAGCCATAGCAGCCATAGCAATAGCCATAGCAGCCATAACCACAGCCATAGCAGCCATAGCCATAGCCATAGCAGCCATAGCCATAGCCATAGCAGTTATAGCCATAGACATAGCCATAGCAGCCATAGCCATAGCCATAGCCATAGCAGCCATAGCCATAGCCATAGCCTTAGGGGCCATAGACATAACCATAGCCATAGCAGCCATAGAAATAGCCATAGCCGCCACAGCCATGGCCATTGTATCCAAAACCATAGCCATAGCAGCCATAGCCAAAGACATAGCCATAGCAGCCATAGCCATAGCCATAGCCATAGCCATAGCAGCCATAGCCATAGCCATAGCAGACATAGCCATAGCCATAGCCATAGCAGCCGTATCCATAGCCATAGTAGCCATAGCCATAGCCATAGCAGCCATAGTCGCCATAGCCATAACCATAGCAGCCATAGTCATAGCCATAGCAGACATAGCCATAGCCATAGCCATAGCAGCCGTATCCATAGCCATAGTAGCCATAGCCATAGCCATAGCAGCCATAGCCGCCATAGCCATAGCCATAGCAGCCATAGCCATAGCCATTGCAGCCATAGCCATAGCCATAGCAGCCATAGCCATAGCCATACCCATAGCAGCCATAGCCATAGCCATAGCAGCCATAGCCATAGCCATAGCAGCCATAGCCATAGCTATAGCAGCCAGAGCCAGAGCCACAGCAGCCGTAGACATAGCCATAGCCTTAGCAGCCATAGCCATAACCATAGCTATAGCAGCCATAGCCATTGCAGCCATAGACATATCCATAGCAGCCAGAGCCAGAGCCACAGCAGCCGTAGACATAGCCATAGCATCCATAGCCATAGCAGCCGTAGCCATAGCCATAGCTGCCATAGTCATAACCTTAGCCATTGCAGCCATAGCCATAGCAGCCATAGCCAAAGCCATAGCAGCCATAGCCATAGCAGCCGCAGCCATAGCCATAGCCATAGCAGCCATTGCCATAGCCATAGCAGCCATAACCACAGCCATAGCGGCCATAGCCATAGCCATAGCAGCCAGAGCCATAGCAGCCAGAGCCAGAGCCACAGCAGCCGTAGACATAGCCATAGCCTTAGCAGCCATAGACATAATCATAGCCATAGCAGCCATAGCCATAGCCACAGCAGCCACAGCCATGGCCATAGTAGCCGAAGCCATAGCCATGGCCATAGTAGCCAAAGCCATAGCCATTGCAGCCATAGCCATAGACATAACCATAGCCGCCAAAACCATAGCCGTAGCCATAGCCATAGCAGCCATAGCCATAGCCATAGCAGCCATAGCCATAGCAGCCATAGCCACAGTCATAGCAGCCATAGCCATAGCCATAGCCATAGCAGCCATAGACATAGCCATAGCAGCCATAGCCATAGCCATACCCATAGCAGCCATAGCCATAGCCATAGCAGCCATAGCCATATCCATAGCAGCCATAGCCATAGCCATTGCAGCCATAACCACAGCCACAGCTGCCATAGCCATAGCCATAGCAGCCATAGACATAGCCACAGCAGCCAGAGGCAGAGCCACAGCAGCCGTAGACATAGCCATAGCCTTAGCAGCCGTAGACATAACCATAGCCATAGCAGCCATAGCCAAAGCCATAGCAGCCATATCCATGGACATAGTAGCCAAAGCCATAGCCATAGCAGCCATAGCCATAGACATAGCCATAGCAGCCATAGCCGTAGCCATAGCCATAGCCATAGCAGTCATAGCCATAGCCATAGCTGCCATAGCCATAGTCATAGCAGCCATAGCCATAGCCACAGCCATATCAGCCATATCCATGGCCATAGCAGCCATAGCGATAGCCATAGCAGCCGTAGGCAGAGCCATAGCAGCCATAGCCATAGTCATAGCAGCCATAGCGATAGCCATAGCAGCCATAGCCACAGCCATGGCGGACATAGCAGCCATAGCCGTAGCCATAGCCATAGTCACAGCAGCCATAGCGATAGCCATAGCAGCCATAGCCATAGTCATAGCAGCCATCGCCATAGCCACAGCCATATCAGCCATATCCATGGCCATAGCAGCCATAGCGATAGCCATAGCAGCCGTAGGCAGAGCCATAGCAGCCATAGCTATATCCATAGTAGACACACACATAGCCACAGCCATAGCAGCCATAATCATAGCCATAGCCATAGCAGCCAATGCCATAGCCATAGCCATAGCAGCTGTAGCCATTGCCAAAGCGGCCATAGCCATGGCCACAGCAGCCTTAGCCATAGCCATAGCCAGAGCAGCCATAGCCATAGCAGCCGCAGCCATAGCCACAGCCATAGCAGCCATAGCCATAACCATAGCAGCCATAGCCATAGCCATAGCAGACATAACCACAGCCATAGCAACCATAGCCATAGCCATAGCAGCCATAGCCATAGCCATAGCAGCCAGAGCCAGAGCCACAGCAGCCGTAGTCATAGCCATAGCCTTAGCAGCCATACACAGAACCATAGCCATAGCAGCCACAGCCATAGCCATAGCAGCCATAGTCACAGCCATAGCAGCCATAGCCACAGCCGTAGCAGCCATAGCCATAGCCATAGCAGCCATAACCATAGCCATAGCAGCCATAGCGATAGCCATAGCAGCCGTAGGCAGAGCCATAGCAGCCATAGCTATATCCATAGTAGACACACACATAGCCACAGGCATAGCAGCCATAATCATAGCCATAGCCATAGCAGCCAATGCCATAGCCATAGCCATAGCAGCTGTAGCCACTGCCACAGCGGCCATAGCCATAGCCACAGCAGCCTTAGCCATAGCCATAGCCATAGCAGCCATAGCCATAGCAGCCGCAGCCATAGCCATAGCCATAGCAGCCATAGCCAAAGACATAGCCATAGCAGCCATAGCCATAGCCATAGCCATAGCCATAGCAGCCATAGCCATATCCATAGCAGACATAGCCATAGCCATAGCCATAGCAGCCGTATACATAGCCATAGTAGCCATAGCAATAGCCATAGCACCCATAGTCGCCATAGCCATAACCTTAGCAGCCATAGCCATAGCCATAGCAGACATAGCCATAGCCATAGCCATAGCAGCCGTATCCATAGCCATAGTAGCCATAGCCATAGCCATAGCAGCCATAGCCGCCATAGCTATAGCCATAGCAGCCATAGTAGACACAGCCATAGCCATAGCAGCCATAGCCATAGTCATATCAGGCATAGCCGCAGCCATAGCAGCCATAGCCATAGCCATAGCAGCCATAACCACAGCCATAGCAGCCATAGCCATAGCCATAGCAGCCATAGCCATAGCCATAGCAGCCATAGCCATAGGCGTAGCAGCCATAGCAGCCATAGCGATAGCCATAGCAGCCATAGGCATACTCATAGCAGCCGGAGCCAGAGCCACAGCAGCCGTAGGCATAGCCATAGCCTTAGCAGCCATAGCCATAACCATACCCATAGCAGCCATAGCCATAGCCATAGCAGCAATTGCAATGGCCATAGTAGCCAAAGCCGCAGCCATAGCAGCCATAGGCATAGCCATATCCATAGCAGCCATAGCCATAGCCATAGCAGTCATAGCCATAGCCATAGCCATAGCAGCCATAGCCATAGCCATAGCCATAGCAGCCATAGCCATAACCAAAGCAGCCATAGCCACAGCCATAGCACCCATAGCCATAGCCATAGCAGCCATAGCCATAGCCATAGCAGCCAGAGCCAGAGCCACAGCAGCCGTAGACATAGCCATAGCCACAGCAGCCATAGCCATAACCAAAGCAGCCATAGCCACAGCCATAGCACCCATAGCCATAGCCATAGCAGCCATAGCCATAGCCATAGCAGCCATAGCCATACCCACAGCAGCCATAGCCATAGCCATAGCAGTCATAGCCATAGCCATAGCCATAGCAGCCATACCAATGGCCATAGTAGCCAAAGCCGTAGCCATAGCAGCCATAGACATAGACATATCCATAGCGGCCATAGCCATAGCCATATCAGTCATAGCCATAGCCATAACCATAGCAGCCATGGCCATAGCCATAGCCATAGCAGCCATAGCCATAGCCATAGCAGCCATAGCCATTGCCATAGCAGACATAGCCACAGCCATAGCAGCCATAGCCATAGCCATAGCAGCCATAGCCATCGCCATAGCCTTAGCAGCAATAGCCATAGTCATAGCCATAGCCATAGCAGCTATAGCCATAGCCATAGCCATAGCAGCCATTGCCATCGCCATAGCAGCCATAACCACAGCCATAGCGGCCATAGCCATAGCCGTAGCAGCCAGAGCCATAGCAGCAAGAGCCAGAGCCACAGCAGCCGTAGACATAGCCATGGCCTTAGCAGCCATAGACATAATCATAGCCATAGCAGCCATAGCCATAGGCACAGCAGCCACAGCCATGGCCATAGTAGCCAAAGCCATAGACATGGCCATAGTAGCCAAAGCCATAGCCATTGCAGCCATAGCCATAGACATAGCCATAGCCGCCAAAACCATAGCCGTAGCCATAGCCATAGCAGCCATAGCCATAGCCATAGCAGCCATACCAATGGCCATAGTAGCCAAAGCCGTAGCCATAGCAGCCATAGCCATAGCCATATCCATAGCGGCCATAGCCATAGCCATAGCAGTCATAGCCATAGCCATAGCCATAGCAGCCATAGCCATAGCCATAGCCACAGCCATAGCAGCCATAGCCATAGCCATAGCAGCCATAGCCATAGCCATAGCAGACATAGCCACAGCCATAGCAGCCATAGCCATAGCCATAGCTGCCATAGGCATAGCCATACCCATAGCAGCCATAGACATAGCCATAGTAGTCATTGCAATAGCCATAGCCATAGCCATAGCAGCCATAGCCATAGCCATAGCAGCCATAGCCATAGCATTAGCAGCCATAGCAATAGCCATAGCAGCCATAACCACAGCCATAGCAGCCATAGCCATAGCCATAGCAGCCATAGCTATAGCCATAGCAGTCATAGCCATAGACATAGCCATAGCAGTCATAGCCATAGACATAGCCATAGCAGCTATAGCCATAGCCATAGCCATAGCAGACATAGCCATAGCCATAGCAGCCATAGCCATAGCCATACCCATAGCAGCCATAGCCATAGCCATAGCAATCATGGCCATAGCCAGAGACAAAGCAGCCATAGCCATAGCCACAGCCATAGCAGCCATAGCCATAACCATAGCAGCCATAGCCATAGCCATAGCAGACATAACCACAGCCATAGCAGCCATAGCCATAGCCATAGCTGCCATAGGCATGGCCATAGTAGCCAAAGCCATAGCCATAGCAGCCATAGCCATAGACATAGCCATAGCATCCATAGCCATAGCCATAGCCATGGCCATAGCAGCCATAGCCATACCCATAGCAGCCATAGCCATAGCCATAGCAGTCATAGCCATAGCCATAGCCATAGCCATAGCCATAGCAGCCATAGCCATAGCCGATGCAGCCATAGCCATAGCCATAGCAGCCATAGCCATCGCCATAGCCTTAGCAGCAATAGCCATAGTCATAGCCATAGCCATAGCAGCTATAGCCATAGCCATAGCCATAGCAGCCATTGCCATAGCCATAGCAGCCATAACCACAGCCATAGCGGCCATAGCCATATCCATAGCAGCCAGAGCCATAGCAGCCAGAGCCAGAGCCACAGCAGCCGTAGACATAGCCATAGCCTTAGCAGCCATAGACATAATCATAGCCATAGCAGCCATAGCCATAGCCACAGCAGCCACAGCCATGGCCATAGTAGCCAAAGCCATAGCCATGGCCACAGTACCCAAAGCCATAGCCATTGCAGCCATAGCCATAGACATAGCCATAGCCGCCAATACCATAGCCTTAGCCATAGCCATAGCAGCCATAGCCATAGCCATAGCAGCCATACCAATGGCCATAGCAGCCAAAGCCGTAGGCATAGCAGCCATAGCCATAGCCATATCCATAGCGGCCATAGCCATAGCCATAGCAGTCATAGCCATAGCCATAGCAGCCATAGCCATAGCCATAGCCATAGCAGCCATAGCCATAGCCATAGCAGCCATAGCCATAGCCATAGCAGCCATAGCCATAGCCATAGCAGACATAGCCACAGCCATAGCAGCCATAGCCATAGCCATAGCTGCCATAGGCATAGCCATACCCATAGCAGCCATAGACATAGCCATAGCAGTCATAGCCATAGCCATAGCCATAGCCATAGCAGCCATAGCCATAGCCATAGCAGCCATAGCCATAGCCATAGCAGCCATAGCAATAGCCATAGCAGCCATAACCACAGCCATAGCAGCCATAGCCATAGCCATAGCAGCCATAGCCATAGCCATAGCAGTCATAGCCATAGACATAGCCATAGCAGCTATAGCCATAGCCATAGCCATAGCAGACATAGCCATAGCCATAGCAGCCATAGCCATAGCCATAGCAATCATGGCCATAGCCAGAGACAAAGCAGCCATAGTCATAGCCACAGCCATAGCAGCCATAGCCATACCCATAGCAGCCATAGCCATAGCCATAGCAGACATAACCACAGCCATAGCTGCCATAGCCATAGCCATAGCTGCCATAGGCATGGCCATAGTAGCCAAAGCCATAGCCATAGCAGCCATAGCCATAGACATAGCCGTAGCATCCATAGCCATAGCCATAGCCATGGCCATAGCAGCCATAGCCATACCCATAGCAGCCATAGCCATAGCCATAGCAATCATAGCCATAGCCATAGCCATAGCCATAGCCATAGCCATAGCCATAGCAGACATAACCACAGCCATAGCAGCCATAGCCATAGCCATAGCAGCCATAGCCATAGCCATAGCAGACATAGCCACAGCCATAGCAGCCATAGCCATAGCCATAGCAGCCATAGCCATCGCCATAGCCTTAGCAGCAATAGCCATAGTCATAGCCATAGCCATAGCAGCTATAGCCATAGCCATAGCCATAGCAGCCATTGCCATCGCCATAGCAGCCATAACCACAGCCATAGCGGCCATAGCCATAGCCGTAGCAGCCAGAGCCATAGCAGCCAGAGCCAGAGCCACAGCAGCCGTAGACATAGCCATAGCCTTAGCAGCCATAGACATAATCATAGCCATAGCAGCCATAGCCATAGGCACAGCAGCCACATCCATGGCCATAGTAGCCAAAGCCATAGCCATGGCCATAGTAGCCAAAGCCATAGCCATTGCAGCCATAGCCATAGACATAGCCATAGCCGCCAAAACCATAGCCGTAGCCATAGCCATAGCAGCCATAGCCATAGCCATAGCAGCCATACCAATGGCCATAGTAGCCAAAGCCGTAGCCATAGCTGCCATAGCCATAGCCATATCCATAGCGGCCATAGCCATAGCCATAGCAGTCATAGCCATAGCCATAGCCATAGCAGCCATAGCCATAGCCATAGCCATAGCAGCCATAGCCATAGCCATAGCAGCCATAGCCATAGCCATAGCAGACATAGCCACAGCCATAGCAGCCATAGCCATAGCCATAGCTGCCATAGGCATAGCCATACCCATAGCAGCCATAGACATAGCCATAGCAGTCATAGCCATAGCCATAGCCATAGCCATAGCAGCCATAGCCATAGCCATAGCAGCCATAGCCATAGCCATAGCAGCCATAGCAATAGCCATAGCAGCCATAACCACAGCCATAGCAGCCATAGCCATAGCCATAGCAGCCATAGCCATAGCCATAGCAGTCATAGCCATAGACATAGCCATAGCAGTCATAGCCATAGACATAGCCATAGCAGCTATAGCCATAGCCATAGCCATAGCAGACATAGCCATAGCCATAGCAGCCATAGCCATAGCCATACCCATAGCAGCCATAGCCATAACCATAGCAATCATGGCCATAGCCAGAGACAAAGCAGCCATAGCCATAGCCACAGCCATAGCAGCCATAGCCATAACCATAGCAGCCATAGCCATAGCCATAGCAGACATAACCACAGCCATAGCAGCCATAGCCATAGCCATAGCTGCCATAGGCATGGCCATAGTAGCCAAAGCCATAGCCATAGCAGCCATAGCCATAGACATAGCCATAGCATCCATAGCCATAGCCATAGCCATGGCCATAGCAGCCATAGCCATACCCATAGCAGCCATAGCCATAGCCATAGCAGTCATAGCCATAGCCATAGCCATAGCCATAGCCATAGCAGCCATAGCCACAGCCGTAGCAGCCATAGCCATAGCCATAGCAGACATAACCATAGCCATAGCAGCCATAGCGATAGCCATAGCAGCCGTAGGCAGAGCCATAGCAGCCATAGCTATATCCATAGTAGACACACACATAGCCACAGGCATAGCAGCCATAATCATAGCCATAGCCATAGCAGCCAATGCCATAGCCATAGCCATAGCAGCTGTAGCCACTGCCACAGCGGCCATAGCCATAGCCACAGCAGCCTTAGCCATAGCCATAGCCACAGCAGCCATAGCCATAGCAGCCGCAGCCATAGCCATAGCCATAGCAGCCATAGCCAAAGACATAGCCATAGCAGCCATAGCCATAGCCATAGCCATAGCCATAGCAGCCATAGCCATAGCCATAGCAGACATAGCCATAGCCATAGCCATAGCAGCCGTATACATAGCCATAGTAGCCATAGCAATAGCCATAGCACCCATAGTCGCCATAGCCATAACCTTAGCAGCCATAGCCATAGCCATAGCAGACATAGCCATAGCCATAGCCATAGCAGCCGTATCCATAGCCATAGTAGCCATAGCCATAGCCATAGCAGCCATAGCCGCCATAGCTATAGCCATAGCAGCCATAGTAGACACAGCCATAGCCATAGCAGCCATAGCCATAGTCATATCAGGCATAGCCGCAGCCATAGCAGCCATAGCCATAGCCATAGCAGCCATAACCACAGCCATAGCAGCCATAGCCATAGCCATAGCAGCCATAGCCATAGCCATAGCAGCCATAGCCATAGGCGTAGCAGCCATAGCAGCCATAGCGATAGCCATAGCAGCCATAGGCATACTCATAGCAGCCGGAGCCAGAGCCACAGCAGCCGTAGGCATAGCCATAGCCTTAGCAGCCATAGCCATAACCATACCCATAGCAGCCATAGCCATAGCCATAGCAGCAATTGCAATGGCCATAGTAGCCAAAGCCGTAGCCATAGCAGCCATAGGCATAGCCATATCCATAGCAGCCATAGCCATAGCCATAGCAGTCATAGCCATAGCCATAGCCATAGCAGCCATAGCCATAGCCATAGCCATAGCAGCCATAGCCATAACCACAGCAGCCATAGCCACAGCCATAGCACCCATAGCCATAGCCATAGCAGCCATAGCCATAGCCATAGCAGCCAGAGCCAGAGCCACAGCAGCCGTAGACATAGCCATAGCCACAGCAGCCATAGCCATAACCAAAGCAGCCATAGCCACAGCCATAGCACCCATAGCCATAGCCATAGCAGCCATAGCCATAGCCATAGCAGCCATAGCCATACCCACAGCAGCCATAGCCATAGCCATACCAGTCATAGCCATAGCCATAGCCATAGCAGCCATACCAATGGCCATAGTAGCCAAAGCCGTAGCCATAGCAGCCATAGACATAGACATATCCATAGCGGCCATAGCCATAGCCATAGCAGTCATAGCCATAGCCATAGCCATAGCAGCCATGGCCATAGCCATAGCCATAGCAGCCATAGCCATAGCCATAGCAGCCATAGCCATAGCCATAGCAGCCATAGCCATCGCCATAGCCTTAGCAGCAATAGCCATAGTCATAGCCATAGCAGCCATAGCCATAGGCACAGCAGCCACAGCCATGGCCATAGTAGCCAAAGCCATAGACATGGCCATAGTAGCCAAAGCCATAGCCATTGCAGCCATAGCCATAGACATAGCCATAGCCGCCAAAACCATAGCCGTAGCCATAGCCATAGCAGCCATAGCCATAGCCATAGCAGCCATACCAATGGCCATAGTAGCCAAAGCCGTAGCCATAGCAGCCATAGCCATAGCCATATCCATAGCGGCCATAGCCATAGCCATAGCAGTCATAGCCATAGCCATAGCCATAGCAGCCATAGCCATAGCCATAGCCATAGCCATAGCAGCCATAGCCATAGCCATAGCAGCCATAGCCATAGCCATAGCAGACATAGCCACAGCCATAGCAGCCATAGCCATAGCCATAGCTGCCATAGGCATAGCCATACCCATAGCAGCCATAGACATAGCCATAGTAGTCATAGCAATAGCCATAGCCATAGCCATAGCAGCCATAGCCATAGCCATAGCAGCCATAGCCATAGCATTAGCAGCCATAGCAATAGCCATAGCAGCCATAACCACATCCATAGCAGCCATAGCCATAGCCATAGCAGCCATAGCCATAGCCATAGCAGTCATAGCCATAGACATAGCCATAGCAGTCATAGCCATAGACATAGCCATAGCAGCTATAGCCATAGCCATAGCCATAGCAGACATAGCCATAGCCATAGCAGCCATAGCCATAGCCATACCCATAGCAGCCATAGCCATAGCCATAGCAATCATGGCCATAGCCAGAGACAAAGCAGCCATAGCCATAGCCACAGCCATAGCAGCCATAGCCATAACCGTAGCAGCCATAGCCATAGCCATAGCAGACATAACCACAGCCATAGCAGCCATAGCCATAGCCATAGCTGCCATAGGCATGGCCATAGTAGCCAAAGCCATAGCCATAGCAGCCATAGCCATAGACATAGCCATAGCATCCATAGCCATAGCCATAGCCATGGCCATAGCAGCCATAGCCATACCCATAGCAGCCATAGCCATAGCCATAGCAGTCATAGCCATAGCCATAGCCATAGCCATAGCCATAGCAGCCATAGCCATAGCCGATGCAGCCATAGCCATAGCCATAGCAGCCATAGCCATCGCCATAGCCTTAGCAGCAATAGCCATAGTCATAGCCATAGCCATAGCAGCTATAGCCATAGCCATAGCCATAGCAGCCATAGCCATAGCCATAGCAGCCATAGCCATAGCCATAGCAGACATAGCCACAGCCATAGCAGCCATAGCCATAGCCATAGCTGCCATAGGCATAACCATACCCATAGCAGCCATAGACATAGCCATAGCAGTCATAGCCATAGCCATAGCCATAGCCATAGCAGCCATAGCCATAGCCATAGCAGCCATAGCCATAGCCATAGCAGCCATAGCAATAGCCATAGCAGCCATAACCACAGCCATAGCAGCCATAGCCATAGCCATAGCAGCCATAGCCATAGCCATAGCAGTCATAGCCATAGACATAGCCATAGCAGCTATAGCCATAGCCATAGCCATAGCAGACATAGCCATAGCCATAGCAGCCATAGCCATAGCCATACCAATAGCAGCCATAGCCATAGCCATAGCAATCATGGCCATAGCCAGAGACAAAGCAGCCATAGTCATAGCCACAGCCATAGCAGCCATAGCCATAGCCATAGCAGTCATAGCCATAGACATAGCCATAGCAGCTATAGCCATAGCCATAGCCATAGCAGCCATAGCCATAGCCATAGCAGCCATAGCCATTGCCATAGCCTTAGCAGCAATAGCCATAGTCATAGCCATAGCAGCCATAGCCATAGGCACAGCAGCCACAGCCATGGCCATAGTAGCCAAAGCCATAGACATGGCCATAGTAGCCAAAGCCATAGCCATTGCAGCCATAGCCATAGACATAGCCATAGCCGCCAAAACCATAGCCGTAGCCATAGCCATAGCAGCCATAGCCATAGCCATAGCAGCCATACCAATGGCCATAGTAGCCAAAGCCGTAGCCATAGCAGCCATAGCCATAGCCATATCCATAGCGGCCATAGCCATAGCCATAGCAGTCATAGCCATAGCCATAGCCATAGCAGCCATAGCCATAGCCATAGCCATAGCCATAGCAGCCATAGCCATAGCCATAGCAGCCATAGCCATAGCCATAGCAGACATAGCCACAGCCATAGCAGCCATAGCCATAGCCATAGCTGCCATAGGCATAGCCATACCCATAGCAGCCATAGACATAGCCATAGTAGTCATAGCAATAGCCATAGCCATAGCCATAGCAGCCATAGCCATAGCCATAGCAGCCATAGCCATAGCATTAGCAGCCATAGCAATAGCCATAGCAGCCATAACCACATCCATAGCAGCCATAGCCATAGCCATAGCAGCCATAGCCATAGCCATAGCAGTCATAGCCATAGACATAGCCATAGCAGTCATAGCCATAGACATAGCCATAGCAGCTATAGCCATAGCCATAGCCATAGCAGACATAGCCATAGCCATAGCAGCCATAGCCATAGCCATACCCATAGCAGCCATAGCCATAGCCATAGCAATCATGGCCATTGCCAGAGACAAAGCAGCCATAGCCATAGCCACAGCCATAGCAGCCATAGCCATAACCGTAGCAGCCATAGCCATAGCCATAGCAGACATAACCACAGCCATAGCAGCCATAGCCATAGCCATAGCTGCCATAGGCATGGCCATAGTAGCCAAAGCCATAGCCATAGCAGCCATAGCCATAGACATAGCCATAGCATCCATAGCCATAGCCATAGCCATGGCCATAGCAGCCATAGCCATACCCATAGCAGCCATAGCCATAGCCATAGCAGTCATAGCCATAGCCATAGCCATAGCCATAGCCATAGCAGCCATAGCCATAGCCGATGCAGCCATAGCCATAGCCATAGCAGCCATAGCCATCGCCATAGCCTTAGCAGCAATAGCCATAGTCATAGCCATAGCCATAGCAGCTATAGCCATAGCCATAGCCATAGCAGCCATAGCCATAGCCATAGCAGCCATAGCCATAGCCATAGCAGACATAGCCACAGCCATAGCAGCCATAGCCATAGCCATAGCTGCCATAGGCATAACCATACCCATAGCAGCCATAGACATAGCCATAGCAGTCATAGCCATAGCCATAGCCATAGCCATAGCAGCCATAGCCATAGCCATAGCAGCCATAGCCATAGCCATAGCAGCCATAGCAATAGCCATAGCAGCCATAACCACAGCCATAGCAGCCATAGCCATAGCCATAGCAGCCATAGCCATAGCCATAGCAGTCATAGCCATAGACATAGCCATAGCAGCTATAGCCATAGCCATAGCCATAGCAGACATAGCCATAGCCATAGCAGCCATAGCCATAGCCATACCAATAGCAGCCATAGCCATAGCCATAGCAATCATGGCCATAGCCAGAGACAAAGCAGCCATAGTCATAGCCACAGCCATAGCAGCCATAGCCATAGCCATAGCAGTCATAGCCATAGACATAGCCATAGCAGCTATAGCCATAGCCATAGCCATAGCAGCCATAGCCATAGCCATAGCAGCCATAGCCATCGCCATAGCCTTAGCAGCAATAGCCATAGTCATAGCCATAGCAGCCATAGCCATAGGCACAGCAGCCACAGCCATGGCCATAGTAGCCAAAGCCATAGACATGGCCATAGTAGCCAAAGCCATAGCCATTGCAGCCATAGCCATAGACATAGCCATAGCCGCCAAAACCATAGCCGTAGCCATAGCCATAGCAGCCATAGCCATAGCCATAGCAGCCATACCAATGGCCATAGTAGCCAAAGCCGTAGCCATAGCAGCCATAGCCATAGCCATATCCATAGCGGCCATAGCCATAGCCATAGCAGTCATAGCCATAGCCATAGCCATAGCAGCCATAGCCATAGCCATAGCCATAGCCATAGCAGCCATAGCCATAGCCATAGCAGCCATAGCCATAGCCATAGCAGACATAGCCACAGCCATAGCAGCCATAGCCATAGCCATAGCTGCCATAGGCATAGCCATACCCATAGCAGCCATAGACATAGCCATAGTAGTCATAGCAATAGCCATAGCCATAGCCATAGCAGCCATAGCCATAGCCATAGCAGCCATAGCCATAGCATTAGCAGCCATAGCAATAGCCATAGCAGCCATAACCACATCCATAGCAGCCATAGCCATAGCCATAGCAGCCATAGCCATAGCCATAGCAGTCATAGCCATAGACATAGCCATAGCAGTCATAGCCATAGACATAGCCATAGCAGCTATAGCCATAGCCATAGCCATAGCAGACATAGCCATAGCCATAGCAGCCATAGCCATAGCCATACCCATAGCAGCCATAGCCATAGCCATAGCAATCATGGCCATTGCCAGAGACAAAGCAGCCATAGCCATAGCCACAGCCATAGCAGCCATAGCCATAACCGTAGCAGCCATAGCCATAGCCATAGCAGACATAACCACAGCCATAGCAGCCATAGCCATAGCCATAGCTGCCATAGGCATGGCCATAGTAGCCAAAGCCATAGCCATAGCAGCCATAGCCATAGACATAGCCATAGCATCCATAGCCATAGCCATAGCCATGGCCATAGCAGCCATAGCCATACCCATAGCAGCCATAGCCATAGCCATAGCAGTCATAGCCATAGCCATAGCCATAGCCATAGCCATAGCAGCCATAGCCATAGCCGATGCAGCCATAGCCATAGCCATAGCAGCCATAGCCATCGCCATAGCCTTAGCAGCAATAGCCATAGTCATAGCCATAGCCATAGCAGCTATAGCCATAGCCATAGCCATAGCAGCCATAGCCATAGCCATAGCAGCCATAGCCATAGCCATAGCAGACATAGCCACAGCCATAGCAGCCATAGCCATAGCCATAGCTGCCATAGGCATAGCCATACCCATAGCAGCCATAGACATAGCCATAGCAGTCATAGCCATAGCCATAGCCATAGCCATAGCAGCCATAGCCATAGCCATAGCAGCCATAGCCATAGCCATAGCAGCCATAGCAATAGCCATAGCAGCCATAACCACAGCCATAGCAGCCATAGCCATAGCCATAGCAGCCATAGCCATAGCCATAGCAGTCATAGCCATAGACATAGCCATAGCAGCTATAGCCATAGCCATAGCCATAGCAGACATAGCCATAGCCATAGCAGCCATAGCCATAGCCATACCAATAGCAGCCATAGCCATAGCCATAGCAATCATGGCCATAGCCAGAGACAAAGCAGCCATAGTCATAGCCACAGCCATAGCAGCCATAGCCATACCCATAGCAGCCATAGCCATAGCCATAGCAGACATAACCACAGCCATAGCTGCCATAGCCATAGCCATAGCTGCCATAGGCATGGCCATAGTAGCCAAAGCCATAGCCATAGCAGCCATAGCCATAGACATAGCCGTAGCATCCATAGCCATAGCCATAGCCATGGCCATAGCAGCCATAGCCATACCCATAGCAGCCATAGCCATAGCCATAGCAATCATAGCCATAGCCATAGCCATAGCCATAGCCATAGCCATAGCAGACATAACCACAGCCATAGCAGCCATAGCCATAGCCATAGCAGCCATAGCCATAGCCATAGCAGACATAGCCACAGCCATAGCAGCCATAGCCATAGCCATAGCAGCCATAGCCATCGCCATAGCCTTAGCAGCAATAGCCATAGTCATAGCCATAGCCATAGCAGCTATAGCCATAGCCATAGCCATAGCAGCCATTGCCATCGCCATAGCAGCCATAACCACAGCCATAGCGGCCATAGCCATAGCCGTAGCAGCCAGAGCCATAGCAGCCAGAGCCAGAGCCACAGCAGCCGTAGACATAGCCATAGCCTTAGCAGCCATAGACATAATCATAGCCATAGCAGCCATAGCCATAGGAACAGCAGCCACAGCCATGGCCATAGTAGCCAAAGCCATAGCCATGGCCATAGTAGCCAAAGCCATAGCCATTGCAGCCATAGCCATAGACATAGCCATAGCCGCCAAAACCATAGCCGTAGCCATAGCCATAGCAGCCATAGCCATAGCCATAGCAGCCATACCAATGGCCATAGTAGCCAAAGCCGTAGCCATAGCTGCCATAGCCATAGCCATATCCATAGCGGCCATAGCCATAGCCATAGCAGTCATAGCCATAGCCATAGCCATAGCAGCCATAGCCATAGCCATAGCCATAGCCATAGCAGCCATAGCCATAGCCATAGCAGCCATAGCCATAGCCATAGCAGACATAGCCACAGCCATAGCAGCCATAGCCATAGCCATAGCTGCCATAGGCATAGCCATACCCATAGCAGCCATAGACATAGCCATAGTAGTCATAGCAATAGCCATAGCCATAGCCATAGCAGCCATAGCCATAGCCATAGCAGCCATAGCCATAGCATTAGCAGCCATAGCAATAGCCATAGCAGCCATAACCACAGCCATAGCAGCCATAGCCATAGCCATAGCAGCCATAGCCATAGCCATAGCAGTCATAGCCATAGACATAGCCATAGCAGTCATAGCCATAGACATAGCCATAGCAGCTATAGCCATAGCCATAGCCATAGCAGACATAGCCATAGCCATAGCAGCCATAGCCATAGCCATACCCATAGCAGCCATAGCCATAGCCATAGCAATCAAGGCCATAGCCAGAGACAAAGCATCCATAGCCATAGCCACAGCCATAGCAGCCATAGCCATAACCATAGCAGCCATAGCCATAGCCATAGCAGACATAACCACAGCCATAGCAGCCATAGCCATAGCCATAGCTGCCATAGGCATGGCCATAGTAGCCAAAGCCATAGCCATAGCAGCCATAGCCATAGACATAGCCATAGCATCCATAGCCATAGCCATAGCCATAGCCATAGCAGCCATACCAATGGCCATAGTAGCCAAAGCCGTAGCCATAGCAGCCATAGACATAGACATATCCATAGCGGCCATAGCCATAGCCATAGCAGTCATAGCCATAGCCATAGCCATAGCAGCCATGGCCATAGCCATAGCCATAGCAGCCATAGCCATAGCCATAGCAGCCATAGCCATAGCCATAGCAGCCATAGCCATCGCCATAGCCTTAGCAGCAATAGCCATAGTCATAGCCATAGCAGCCATAGCCATAGGCACAGCAGCCACAGCCATGGCCATAGTAGCCAAAGCCATAGACATGGCCATAGTAGCCAAAGCCATAGCCATTGCAGCCATAGCCATAGACATAGCCATAGCCGCCAAAACCATAGCCGTAGCCATAGCCATAGCAGCCATAGCCATAGCCATAGCAGCCATACCAATGGCCATAGTAGCCAAAGCCGTAGCCATAGCAGCCATAGCCATAGCCATATCCATAGCGGCCATAGCCATAGCCATAGCAGTCATAGCCATAGCCATAGCCATAGCAGCCATAGCCATAGCCATAGCCATAGCCATAGCAGCCATAGCCATAGCCATAGCAGCCATAGCCATAGCCATAGCAGACATAGCCACAGCCATAGCAGCCATAGCCATAGCCATAGCTGCCATAGGCATAGCCATACCCATAGCAGCCATAGACATAGCCATAGTAGTCATAGCAATAGCCATAGCCATAGCCATAGCAGCCATAGCCATAGCCATAGCAGCCATAGCCATAGCATTAGCAGCCATAGCAATAGCCATAGCAGCCATAACCACATCCATAGCAGCCATAGCCATAGCCATAGCAGCCATAGCCATAGCCATAGCAGTCATAGCCATAGACATAGCCATAGCAGTCATAGCCATAGACATAGCCATAGCAGCTATAGCCATAGCCATAGCCATAGCAGACATAGCCATAGCCATAGCAGCCATAGCCATAGCCATACCCATAGCAGCCATAGCCATAGCCATAGCAATCATGGCCATAGCCAGAGACAAAGCAGCCATAGCCATAGCCACAGCCATAGCAGCCATAGCCATAACCGTAGCAGCCATAGCCATAGCCATAGCAGACATAACCACAGCCATAGCAGCCATAGCCATAGCCATAGCTGCCATAGGCATGGCCATAGTAGCCAAAGCCATAGCCATAGCAGCCATAGCCATAGACATAGCCATAGCATCCATAGCCATAGCCATAGCCATGGCCATAGCAGCCATAGCCATACCCATAGCAGCCATAGCCATAGCCATAGCAGTCATAGCCATAGCCATAGCCATAGCCATAGCCATAGCAGCCATAGCCATAGCCGATGCAGCCATAGCCATAGCCATAGCAGCCATAGCCATCGCCATAGCCTTAGCAGCAATAGCCATAGTCATAGCCATAGCCATAGCAGCTATAGCCATAGCCATAGCCATAGCAGCCATAGCCATAGCCATAGCAGCCATAGCCATAGCCATAGCAGACATAGCCACAGCCATAGCAGCCATAGCCATAGCCATAGCTGCCATAGGCATAACCATACCCATAGCAGCCATAGACATAGCCATAGCAGTCATAGCCATAGCCATAGCCATAGCCATAGCAGCCATAGCCATAGCCATAGCAGCCATAGCCATAGCCATAGCAGCCATAGCAATAGCCATAGCAGCCATAACCACAGCCATAGCAGCCATAGCCATAGCCATAGCAGCCATAGCCATAGCCATAGCAGTCATAGCCATAGACATAGCCATAGCAGCTATAGCCATAGCCATAGCCATAGCAGACATAGCCATAGCCATAGCAGCCATAGCCATAGCCATACCAATAGCAGCCATAGCCATAGCCATAGCAATCATGGCCATAGCCAGAGACAAAGCAGCCATAGTCATAGCCACAGCCATAGCAGCCATAGCCATAGCCATAGCAGTCATAGCCATAGACATAGCCATAGCAGCTATAGCCATAGCCATAGCCATAGCAGCCATAGCCATAGCCATAGCAGCCATAGCCATTGCCATAGCCTTAGCAGCAATAGCCATAGTCATAGCCATAGCAGCCATAGCCATAGCCATAGCAGCCATAGCCATAGCCATACCCATAGCAGCCATAGCCATAGCCATAGCAATCATGGCCATAGCCAGAGACAAAGCAGCCATAGCCATAGCCACAGCCATAGCAGCCATAGCCATAACCGTAGCAGCCATAGCCATAGCCATAGCAGACATAACCACAGCCATAGCAGCCATAGCCATAGCCATAGCTGCCATAGGCATGGCCATAGTAGCCAAAGCCATAGCCATAGCAGCCATAGCCATAGACATAGCCATAGCATCCATAGCCATAGCCATAGCCATGGCCATAGCAGCCATAGCCATACCCATAGCAGCCATAGCCATAGCCATAGCAGTCATAGCCATAGCCATAGCCATAGCCATAGCCATAGCAGCCATAGCCATAGCCGATGCAGCCATAGCCATAGCCATAGCAGCCATAGCCATCGCCATAGCCTTAGCAGCAATAGCCATAGTCATAGCCATAGCCATAGCAGCTATAGCCATAGCCATAGCCATAGCAGCCATAGCCATAGCCATAGCAGCCATAGCCATAGCCATAGCAGACATAGCCACAGCCATAGCAGCCATAGCCATAGCCATAGCTGCCATAGGCATAACCATACCCATAGCAGCCATAGACATAGCCATAGCAGTCATAGCCATAGCCATAGCCATAGCCATAGCAGCCATAGCCATAGCCATAGCAGCCATAGCCATAGCCATAGCAGCCATAGCAATAGCCATAGCAGCCATAACCACAGCCATAGCAGCCATAGCCATAGCCATAGCAGCCATAGCCATAGCCATAGCAGTCATAGCCATAGACATAGCCATAGCAGCTATAGCCATAGCCATAGCCATAGCAGACATAGCCATAGCCATAGCAGCCATAGCCATAGCCATACCAATAGCAGCCATAGCCATAGCCATAGCAATCATGGCCATAGCCAGAGACAAAGCAGCCATAGTCATAGCCACAGCCATAGCAGCCATAGCCATAGCCATAGCAGTCATAGCCATAGACATAGCCATAGCAGCTATAGCCATAGCCATAGCCATAGCAGCCATAGCCATAGCCATAGCAGCCATAGCCATTGCCATAGCCTTAGCAGCAATAGCCATAGTCATAGCCATAGCAGCCATAGCCATAGGCACAGCAGCCACAGCCATGGCCATAGTAGCCAAAGCCATAGACATGGCCATAGTAGCCAAAGCCATAGCCATTGCAGCCATAGCCATAGACATAGCCATAGCCGCCAAAACCATAGCCGTAGCCATAGCCATAGCAGCCATAGCCATAGCCATAGCAGCCATACCAATGGCCATAGTAGCCAAAGCCGTAGCCATAGCAGCCATAGCCATAGCCATATCCATAGCGGCCATAGCCATAGCCATAGCAGTCATAGCCATAGCCATAGCCATAGCAGCCATAGCCATAGCCATAGCCATAGCCATAGCAGCCATAGCCATAGCCATAGCAGCCATAGCCATAGCCATAGCAGACATAGCCACAGCCATAGCAGCCATAGCCATAGCCATAGCTGCCATAGGCATAGCCATACCCATAGCAGCCATAGACATAGCCATAGTAGTCATAGCAATAGCCATAGCCATAGCCATAGCAGCCATAGCCATAGCCATAGCAGCCATAGCCATAGCATTAGCAGCCATAGCAATAGCCATAGCAGCCATAACCACATCCATAGCAGCCATAGCCATAGCCATAGCAGCCATAGCCATAGCCATAGCAGTCATAGCCATAGACATAGCCATAGCAGTCATAGCCATAGACATAGCCATAGCAGCTATAGCCATAGCCATAGCCATAGCAGACATAGCCATAGCCATAGCAGCCATAGCCATAGCCATACCCATAGCAGCCATAGCCATAGCCATAGCAATCATGGCCATTGCCAGAGACAAAGCAGCCATAGCCATAGCCACAGCCATAGCAGCCATAGCCATAACCGTAGCAGCCATAGCCATAGCCATAGCAGACATAACCACAGCCATAGCAGCCATAGCCATAGCCATAGCTGCCATAGGCATGGCCATAGTAGCCAAAGCCATAGCCATAGCAGCCATAGCCATAGACATAGCCATAGCATCCATAGCCATAGCCATAGCCATGGCCATAGCAGCCATAGCCATACCCATAGCAGCCATAGCCATAGCCATAGCAGTCATAGCCATAGCCATAGCCATAGCCATAGCCATAGCAGCCATAGCCATAGCCGATGCAGCCATAGCCATAGCCATAGCAGCCATAGCCATCGCCATAGCCTTAGCAGCAATAGCCATAGTCATAGCCATAGCCATAGCAGCTATAGCCATAGCCATAGCCATAGCAGCCATAGCCATAGCCATAGCAGCCATAGCCATAGCCATAGCAGACATAGCCACAGCCATAGCAGCCATAGCCATAGCCATAGCTGCCATAGGCATAACCATACCCATAGCAGCCATAGACATAGCCATAGCAGTCATAGCCATAGCCATAGCCATAGCCATAGCAGCCATAGCCATAGCCATAGCAGCCATAGCCATAGCCATAGCAGCCATAGCAATAGCCATAGCAGCCATAACCACAGCCATAGCAGCCATAGCCATAGCCATAGCAGCCATAGCCATAGCCATAGCAGTCATAGCCATAGACATAGCCATAGCAGCTATAGCCATAGCCATAGCCATAGCAGACATAGCCATAGCCATAGCAGCCATAGCCATAGCCATACCAATAGCAGCCATAGCCATAGCCATAGCAATCATGGCCATAGCCAGAGACAAAGCAGCCATAGTCATAGCCACAGCCATAGCAGCCATAGCCATAGCCATAGCAGCCATAGCCATAGCCATAGCAGTCATAGCCATAGACATAGCCATAGCAGCTATAGCCATAGCCATAGCCATAGCAGCCATAGCCATAGCCATAGCAGCCATAGCCATCGCCATAGCCTTAGCAGCAATAGCCATAGTCATAGCCATAGCAGCCATAGCCATAGGCACAGCAGCCACAGCCATGGCCATAGTAGCCAAAGCCATAGACATGGCCATAGTAGCCAAAGCCATAGCCATTGCAGCCATAGCCATAGACATAGCCATAGCCGCCAAAACCATAGCCGTAGCCATAGCCATAGCAGCCATAGCCATAGCCATAGCAGCCATACCAATGGCCATAGTAGCCAAAGCCGTAGCCATAGCAGCCATAGCCATAGCCATATCCATAGCGGCCATAGCCATAGCCATAGCAGTCATAGCCATAGCCATAGCCATAGCAGCCATAGCCATAGCCATAGCCATAGCCATAGCAGCCATAGCCATAGCCATAGCAGCCATAGCCATAGCCATAGCAGACATAGCCACAGCCATAGCAGCCATAGCCATAGCCATAGCTGCCATAGGCATAGCCATACCCATAGCAGCCATAGACATAGCCATAGTAGTCATAGCAATAGCCATAGCCATAGCCATAGCAGCCATAGCCATAGCCATAGCAGCCATAGCCATAGCATTAGCAGCCATAGCAATAGCCATAGCAGCCATAACCACATCCATAGCAGCCATAGCCATAGCCATAGCAGCCATAGCCATAGCCATAGCAGTCATAGCCATAGACATAGCCATAGCAGTCATAGCCATAGACATAGCCATAGCAGCTATAGCCATAGCCATAGCCATAGCAGACATAGCCATAGCCATAGCAGCCATAGCCATAGCCATACCCATAGCAGCCATAGCCATAGCCATAGCAATCATGGCCATTGCCAGAGACAAAGCAGCCATAGCCATAGCCACAGCCATAGCAGCCATAGCCATAACCGTAGCAGCCATAGCCATAGCCATAGCAGACATAACCACAGCCATAGCAGCCATAGCCATAGCCATAGCTGCCATAGGCATGGCCATAGTAGCCAAAGCCATAGCCATAGCAGCCATAGCCATAGACATAGCCATAGCATCCATAGCCATAGCCATAGCCATGGCCATAGCAGCCATAGCCATACCCATAGCAGCCATAGCCATAGCCATAGCAGTCATAGCCATAGCCATAGCCATAGCCATAGCCATAGCAGCCATAGCCATAGCCGATGCAGCCATAGCCATAGCCATAGCAGCCATAGCCATCGCCATAGCCTTAGCAGCAATAGCCATAGTCATAGCCATAGCCATAGCAGCTATAGCCATAGCCATAGCCATAGCAGCCATAGCCATAGCCATAGCAGCCATAGCCATAGCCATAGCAGACATAGCCACAGCCATAGCAGCCATAGCCATAGCCATAGCTGCCATAGGCATAGCCATACCCATAGCAGCCATAGACATAGCCATAGCAGTCATAGCCATAGCCATAGCCATAGCCATAGCAGCCATAGCCATAGCCATAGCAGCCATAGCCATAGCCATAGCAGCCATAGCAATAGCCATAGCAGCCATAACCACAGCCATAGCAGCCATAGCCATAGCCATAGCAGCCATAGCCATAGCCATAGCAGTCATAGCCATAGACATAGCCATAGCAGCTATAGCCATAGCCATAGCCATAGCAGACATAGCCATAGCCATAGCAGCCATAGCCATAGCCATACCAATAGCAGCCATAGCCATAGCCATAGCAATCATGGCCATAGCCAGAGACAAAGCAGCCATAGTCATAGCCACAGCCATAGCAGCCATAGCCATACCCATAGCAGCCATAGCCATAGCCATAGCAGACATAACCACAGCCATAGCTGCCATAGCCATAGCCATAGCTGCCATAGGCATGGCCATAGTAGCCAAAGCCATAGCCATAGCAGCCATAGCCATAGACATAGCCGTAGCATCCATAGCCATAGCCATAGCCATGGCCATAGCAGCCATAGCCATACCCATAGCAGCCATAGCCATAGCCATAGCAATCATAGCCATAGCCATAGCCATAGCCATAGCCATAGCCATAGCAGACATAACCACAGCCATAGCAGCCATAGCCATAGCCATAGCAGCCATAGCCATAGCCATAGCAGACATAGCCACAGCCATAGCAGCCATAGCCATAGCCATAGCAGCCATAGCCATCGCCATAGCCTTAGCAGCAATAGCCATAGTCATAGCCATAGCCATAGCAGCTATAGCCATAGCCATAGCCATAGCAGCCATTGCCATCGCCATAGCAGCCATAACCACAGCCATAGCGGCCATAGCCATAGCCGTAGCAGCCAGAGCCATAGCAGCCAGAGCCAGAGCCACAGCAGCCGTAGACATAGCCATAGCCTTAGCAGCCATAGACATAATCATAGCCATAGCAGCCATAGCCATAGGAACAGCAGCCACAGCCATGGCCATAGTAGCCAAAGCCATAGCCATGGCCATAGTAGCCAAAGCCATAGCCATTGCAGCCATAGCCATAGACATAGCCATAGCCGCCAAAACCATAGCCGTAGCCATAGCCATAGCAGCCATAGCCATAGCCATAGCAGCCATACCAATGGCCATAGTAGCCAAAGCCGTAGCCATAGCTGCCATAGCCATAGCCATATCCATAGCGGCCATAGCCATAGCCATAGCAGTCATAGCCATAGCCATAGCCATAGCAGCCATAGCCATAGCCATAGCCATAGCCATAGCAGCCATAGCCATAGCCATAGCAGCCATAGCCATAGCCATAGCAGACATAGCCACAGCCATAGCAGCCATAGCCATAGCCATAGCTGCCATAGGCATAGCCATACCCATAGCAGCCATAGACATAGCCATAGTAGTCATAGCAATAGCCATAGCCATAGCCATAGCAGCCATAGCCATAGCCATAGCAGCCATAGCCATAGCATTAGCAGCCATAGCAATAGCCATAGCAGCCATAACCACAGCCATAGCAGCCATAGCCATAGCCATAGCAGCCATAGCCATAGCCATAGCAGTCATAGCCATAGACATAGCCATAGCAGTCATAGCCATAGACATAGCCATAGCAGCTATAGCCATAGCCATAGCCATAGCAGACATAGCCATAGCCATAGCAGCCATAGCCATAGCCATACCCATAGCAGCCATAGCCATAGCCATAGCAATCAAGGCCATAGCCAGAGACAAAGCAGCCATAGCCATAGCCACAGCCATAGCAGCCATAGCCATAACCATAGCAGCCATAGCCATAGCCATAGCAGACATAACCACAGCCATAGCAGCCATAGCCATAGCCATAGCTGCCATAGGCATGGCCATAGTAGCCAAAGCCATAGCCATAGCAGCCATAGCCATAGACATAGCCATAGCATCCATAGCCATAGCCATAGCCATGGCCATAGCAGCCATAGCCATACCCATAGCAGCCATAGCCATAGCCATAGCAGTCATAGCCATAGCCATAGCCATAGCCATAGCCATAGCAGCCATAGCCATAGCCGATGCAGCCATAGCCATAGCCATAGCAGCCATAGCCATCGCCATAGCCTTAGCAGCAATAGCCATAGTCATAGCCATAGCCATAGCAGCTATAGCCATAGCCATAGCCATAGCAGCCATTGCCATAGCCATAGCAGCCATAACCACAGCCATAGCGGCCATAGCCATATCCATAGCAGCCAGAGCCATAGCAGCCAGAGCCAGAGCCACAGCAGCCGTAGACATAGCCATAGCCTTAGCAGCCATAGACATAATCATAGCCATAGCAGCCATAGCCATAGCCACAGCAGCCACAGCCATGGCCATAGTAGCCAAAGCCATAGCCATGGCCATAGTAGCCAAAGCCATAGCCATTGCAGCCATAGCCATAGACATTGCCATAGCCGCCAAAACCATAGCCGTAGCCATAGCCATAGCAGCCATAGCCATAGCCATAGCAGCCATACCAATGGCCATAGTAGCCAAAGCCGTAGGCATAGCAGCCATAGCCATAGCCATATCCACAGCGGCCATAGCCATAGCCATAGCAGTCATAGCCATAGCCATAGCCATAGCAGCCACAGCCATAGCCATAGCCATAGCCATAGCAGCCATATCCATAGCCATAGCAGCCATAGCCATAGCCATAGCAGACATAGCCACAGCCATAGCAGCCATAGCCATATCCATAGCAGACATAGCCATAGCCATAGCAGACATAACCACAGCCACAGCAGCCATAGCCATAGCCATAGCAGCCATAGCCATAGCCATAGCAGCCAGAGCCAGAGCCACAGCAGCCGTAGACATAGCCATAGCCTCAGGGGCCATAGACATAACCATAGCCATAGCAGCCATAGAAATAGCCATAGCCGCCACAGCCATGGCCATTGTATCCAAAACCATAGCCATAGCAGCCATAGCCAAAGACATAACCATAGCAGCCATAGCCATAGCCATAGCCATAGCCAAAGCAGCCATAGCCATAGCCATAGCAGACATAGCCATAGCCATAGCCATAGCAGCCGTATCCATAGCCATAGTAGCCATAGCCATAGCCATATCAGCCATAGTCGCCATAGCCATAACCATAGCAGCCATAGCCATAGCCATAGCAGACATAGCCATAGCCATAGCCATAGCAGCCGTATCCATAGCCATAGCCATAGCAGCCATAGCCATAGCCATTGCAGCCATAGCCATAGCCATAGCAGCCATAGCCATAGCCATACCCATAGCAGCCATAGCCATAGCCATAGCAGTCATGGCCATAGCCATAGACAAAGCAACCATAGCCATAGCCACAGCCATAGCAGCCATAGCCATAACCATAGCAGCCATAGCCATAGCCATAGCAGACATAACCACAGCCATAGCAGCCATAGCCATAGCCATAGCAGGCATAGCCATCGCCATAGCCTTAGCAGCAATAGCCATAGTCATAGCCATAGCCATAGCAGCCATAGCCATCGCCATAGCCTTAGCAGCAATAGCCATAGTCATAGCCATAGCCATAGCAGCTATGGCCATAGCCATAGCCATAGCAGCCACAGCCGTAGCCATAGCAGCCATAGCCATAGCCATAGCAGCCATAGTAGACATAGCCATAGCCATAGCAGCCAGAGCCAGAGCCACAGCAGCCGTAGACATAGCCATAGCATCCATAGCCATAGCAACCGTAGCCATAGCCATAGCTGCCATAGTCATAACCTTAGCCATTGCAGCCATAGCCATAGCCATAGCAGCCATAGCCGTAGCCATAGCAGCCATAGCCATAGTCATAGCAGCCATAGCCATAGCCATAGCAGCCATAGCGATAGCCGTAGCAGCCGTAGGCATAGCCATAGCAGCCATAGCTACATCCATAGCAGACACACACATAGCCACAGCCATAGCAGCCATAATCATAGCCATAGCCATAGCCGCCACAGCCATGGCCATAGTATCCAAAACCATAGCCATAGCAGCCATAGCCAAAGTCATAGCCATAGCAGCCATAGCCATAGCCATAGCCATAGCAGCCATAGCCATATCCATAGCAGCCATAGCCGTAGCCATAGCAGCCATAGCCATAGCCAATGCAGCCATAACCATAGCCATAGCATCCATAGTGATAGCCATAGCAGCCGTAGGCAGAGCCATAGCAACCATAGCTATATCCATAGCAGACACACACATAGCCACAGCCATAGCAGCCATAATCATAGCCATAGCCATAGCAGCTGTAGCCATTGCCAAAGCGGCCATAGCCATAGCCACAGCAGCCTTAGCCATAGCCATAGCCATAGCAGACATAGCCATAGCCATAGCCATAGCAGCCATAGCCACAGCCATAGCAGACATAGCCACAGCCATAGCAGCCATAGCCATACCCATAGCAGCCGTAGACATAGCCATAGCCTTAGCAGCCATAGACATAATCATAGCCATAGCAGCCATAGCCATAGCCACAGCAGCCACAGCCATGGCCATAGTAGCCAAAGCCATAGCCATGGCCATAGTAGCCAAAGCCATAGCCATTGCAGCCATAGCCATAGACATAGCCATAGCCGCCAAAACCATAGCCGTAGCCATAGCCATAGCAGCCATAGCCATAGACATAGCAGCCATACCAATGGCCATAGTAGACAAAGCCGTAGCCATAGCAGCCATAGCCATAGCCATATCCATAGCGGCCATAGCCATAGCCATAGCGGTCATAGCCATAGCCATAGCCATAGCAGCCATAGCCATAGCCATAGCCATAGCCATAGCAGCCATAGCCATAGCCATAGCAGCCATAGCCATAGCCATAGCAGACATAGCCACAGCCATAGCAGCCATAGCCATAGCCATAGCTGCCATAGGCATAGCCATACCCATAGCAGCCATAGACATAGCCATAGCAGTCATAGCCATAGCCATAGCCATAGCCATAGCAGCCATAGCCATAGCCATAGCAGCCATAGCCATAGCCATAGCAGCCATAGCAATAGCCATAGCAGCCATAACCACAGCCATAGCAGCCATAGCCATAGCCATAGCAGCCATAGCCATAGCCATAGCAGTCATAGCCATAGACATAGCCATAGCAGCTATAGCCATAGCCATAGCCATAGCAGACATAGCCATAGCCATAGCAGCCATAGCCATAGCCATACCCATAGCAGCCATAGCCATAGCCATAGCAATCATGGCCATAGCCAGAGACAAAGCAGCCATAGTCATAGCCACAGCCATAGCAGCCATAGCCATAACCATAGCAGCCATAGCCATAGCCATAGCAGACATAACCACAGCCATAGCAGCCATAGCGATAGCCATAGCTGCCATAGGCATGGCAATAGTAGCCAAAGCCATAGCCATAGCAGCCATAGCCATAGACATAGCCATAGCAGCCATAGCCACAGCCATAGCAGCCATAGCCATAGCCATAGCTGCCATAGGCATAGCCATACCCATAGCAGCCATAGACATAGCCATAGCAGTCATAGCCATAGCCATAGCCATAGCCATAGCAGCCATAGCCATAGCCATAGCAGCCATAGCCATAGCCATAGCAGCCATAGCAATAGCCATAGCAGCCATAACCACAGCCATAGCAGCCATAGCCATAGCCATAGCAGCCATAGCCATAGCCATAGCAGTCATAGACATAGACATAGCCACAGCAGCTATAGCCATAACCATAGCCATAGCAGACATAGCCATAGCCATAGCAGCCATAGCCATAGCCATACCCATAGCAGCCATAGCCATAGCCATAGCAATCATGGCCATAGCCAGAGACAAAGCAGCCATAGTCATAGCCACAGCCATAGCAGCCATAGCCATAACCATAGCAGCCATAGCCATAGCCATAGCAGACATAACCACAGCCATAGCAGCCATAGCCATAGCCATAGCTGCCATAGCCATAGACATAGCCATAGCATCCATAGCCATAGCCATAGCCATGGCCATAGCAGCCATAGCCATACCCATAGCAGCCATAGCCATAGCCATAGCAATCATAGCCATAGCCATAGCCATAGCCAAAGCCATAGCAGCCATAGCCATAGCCGATGCAGCCATAGCCATAGCCATAGCAGCCATAGCCGTAGCCATAGCAGCCATAGCCATAGCCAATGCAGCCATAACCATAGCCATAGCATCCATAGCGATAGCCATAGCAGCCGTAGGCAGAGCCATAGCAACCATAGCTATATCCATAGCAGACACACACATAGCCACAGCCATAGCAGCCATAATCATAGCCATAGCCATAGCAGCCAATGCCATAGCCATAGCCATAGCAGCTGTAGCCATTGCCAAAGCGGCCATAGCCATAGCCACAGCAGCCTTAGCCATAGCCATAGCCATAGCAGACATAGCCATAGCCATAGCAGCCTTGGCCGTAGCCATAGTCATAGCAGACATAGCCATAGCCATAGCCATAGCAGCCATAGCCATAGCCATAGCAGCCGTAGCCATAGCAGCCGCAGCCATAGCCATAGCCATAGCAGCCATTGCCATAGCCATTGCAGCCATAACCACAGCCATAGCAGCCATAGCCATAGCCATAGCAGCCATAGGCATATCCATAGCAGCGAGAGCCAGAGCCGCAGCAGCCGTAGACATAGCCATATCCTTAGCAGCCATACACATAACCATAGCCATAGCAGCCATAGCTATAGCCATAGCTGCCATAGCCATGGCCATAGTAGCCAAAGCCATAGCCATAGCAGCCATAGCCACAGCCATAGCAGACATAGCCACAGCCATAGCAGCCATAGCCATACCCATAGCAGCCGTAGACATAGCCATAGCCTTAGCAGCCATAGACATAATCATAGCCATAGCAGCCATAGCCATAGCCACAGCAGCCACAGCCATGGCCATAGTAGCCAAAGCCATAGCCATGGCCATAGTAGCCTAAGCCATAGCCATTGCAGCCATAGCCATAGACATAGCCATAGCCGCCAAAACCATAGCCGTAGCCATGGCCATAGCAGCCATAGCCATAGCCATAGCAGCCATACCAATGGCCATATTAGCCAAAGCCGTAGCCATAGCAGCCATAGCCATAGCCATACCATAGCGGCCATAGCCATAGCCATAGCAGTCATAGCCATAGCCATAGCCATAGCAGCCATAGCCATAGCCATAGCCATAGCCATAGCAGCCATAGCCATAGCCATAGCAGCCATAGCCATAGCCATAGCAGACATAGCCACAGCCATAGCAGCCATAGCCATAGCCATAGCTGCCATAGGCATAGCCATACCCATAGCAGCCATAGACATAGCCATAGCAGTCATAGCCATAGCCATAGCCATAGCCATAGCAGCCATAGCCATAGCCATAGCAGCCATAGCCATAGCCATAGCAGCCATAGCAATAGCCATAGCAGCCATAACCACAGCCATAGCAGCCATAGCCATAGCCATAGCAGCCATAGCCATAGCCATAGCAGTCATAGCCATAGACATAGCCATAGCAGCTATAGCCATAGCCATAGCCATAGCAGACATAGCCATAGCCATAGCAGCCATAGCCATAGCCATACCCATAGCAGCCATAGCCATAGCCATAGCAATTATGGCCATAGCCAGAGACAAAGCAGCCATAGTCATAGCCACAGCCATAGCAGCCATAGCCATAACCATAGCAGCCATAGCCATAGCCATAGCAGACATAACCACAGCCATAGCAGCCATAGCCATAGCCATAGCTGCCATAGGCATGGCAATAGTAGCCAAAGCCATAGCCATAGCAGCCATAGCCATAGACATAGCCATAGCAGCCATAGCCACAGCCATAGCAGCCTTAGCCATAGCCATAGCCATAGCAGACATAGCCATAGCCATAGCCATAGCAGACAATGCCATAGCCATAGCCATAGCTGCTGTAGCCATTGCCAAAGCGGCCATAGCCATAGCCACAGCAGCCTTAGCCATAGCCATACCCATAGCAGACATAGCCATAGCCATAGCCATAGCAGCCTTGGCCGTAGCCATAGTCATAGCAGACATAGCCATAGCCATAGCCATAGCAGCCATAGCCATAGCCATAGCAGCCGTAGCCATAGCAGCCGCAGCCATAGCCATAGCCATAGCAGCCATTGCCATAGCCATTGCAGCCATAACCACAGCCATAGCAGCCATAGCCGTAGCCATAGCAGCCATAGGCATATCCATAGCAGCGAGAGCCAGAGCCGCAGCAGCCGTAGAGATAGCCATATCCTTAGCAGCCATAGACATAACCATAGCCATAGCAGCCATAGCTATAGCCATAGCTGCCATAGCCATGGCCATAGTAGCCTAAGCCATAGCCATTGCAGCCATAGCCATAGACATAGCCATAGCCGCCAAAACCATAGCCGTAGCCATAGCCATAGCAGCCATAGCCATAGCCATAGCAGCCATACCAATGGCCATAGTAGCCAAAGCCGTAGCCATAGCAGCCATAGCCATAGCCATACCATAGCGGCCATAGTCATAGCCATAGCAGTCATAGCCATAGCCATAGCCATAGCAGCCATAGCCATAGCCATAGCCATAGCCATAGCAGCCATAGCCATAGCCATAGCAGCCATAGCCATAGCCATAGCAGACATAGCCACAGCCATAGCAGCCATAGCCATAGCCATAGCTGCCATAGGCATAGCCATACCCATAGCAGCCATAGACATAGCCATAGCAGTCATAGCCATAGCCATAGCCATAGCCATAGCAGCCATAGCCATAGCCATAGCAGCCATAGCCATAGCCATAGCAGCCATAGCAATAGCCATAGCAGTCATAGCCACAGCCATAGCAGTCATGGCCATAGCCACAGCAGCCATAGGCATAGCCATACCCATAGCAGCCATAGCCATAGCCATAGCAGTCATAGCTATAGCCATAGCCATAGCAGCCATAGCCATAGCCATAGCCATAGCAGCCATAGCCATAGCCATAGCAGACATAGCCATAGCCATACCCATAGCAGCCATAGCCATAGCCATAGCCGTCATAGCCATAGCCACAGCCACAGCAACCATAGCTATAGCCATAGCCATAGCAGCCATAGCCATAGCCATAGCAGCCATAGCAATAGCCATAGCAGCCATAACCACAGCCAAAGCAGCCATAGCCATAGCCATAGCAGCCATAGCCATAGCCATAGCAGCCAGAGCCAGAGCCACAGCAGCCGTAGACATAGCCATAGCCTTGGCAGCCATAGACATAACCATGGCCATAGTAGCCATAGCCATAGCCATAGCAGCCATAGCCATAGCCATAGCAGCCATAGCCATAGCCATAGCAGCCGTAGCGATTGCCATAGCAGCCATAGGCATACCCATAGCAGCCGGAGCCAGAGCCACTGCAGCCGTAGACATAGCCATAGCCATAGCAGACATAGCCATAGCCATAGCAGCCTTGGCCGTAGCCATAGTCATAGCAGACATAGCCATAGACATAGCCATAGCAGCTATAGCCATAGCCATAGCCATAGCAGACATAGCCATAGCCATAGCAGCCATAGCCATAGCCATACCCATAGCAGCCATAGCCATAGCCATAGCAATTATGGCCATAGCCAGAGACAAAGCAGCCATAGTCATAGCCACAGCCATAGCAGCCATAGCCATAACCATAGCAGCCATAGCCATAGCCATAGCAGACATAACCACAGCCATAGCAGTCATAGCCACAGCCATAGCAGTCATGGCCATAGCCACAGCAGCCATAGGCATAGCCATACCCATAGCAGCCATAGCCATAGCCATAGCAGTCATAGCTATAGCCATAGCCATAGCAGCCATAGCCATAGCCATAGCCATAGCAGCCATAGCCATAGCCATAGCAGACATAGCCATAGCCATACCCATAGCAGCCATAGCCATAGCCATAGCCGTCATAGCCATAGCCACAGCCATAGCAACCATAGCTATAGCCATAGCCATAGCAGCCATAGCCATAGCCATAGCAGCCATAGCAATAGCCATAGCAGCCATAACCACAGCCATAGCAGCCATAGCCATAGCCATAGCAGCCATAGCCATAGCCATAGCAGCCAGAGCCAGAGCCACAGCAGCCGTAGACATAGCCATAGCCTTGGCAGCCATAGACATAACCATGGCCATAGTAGCCATAGCCATAGCCATAGCAGCCATAGCCATAGCCATAGCAGCCGTAGCGATTGCCATAGCAGCCATAGGCATACCCATAGCAGCCGGAGCCAGAGCCACTGCAGCCGTAGACATAGCCATAGCCTTAGCAGGCATAGCCATAGCCATAGCCATAGCAGCTATAGCCATAGCCATAGCAGCCATACCAATGGCCATAGTAGCCAAAGCCGTAGCCATAGCAGCCATAGCCATAGCCATATCCATAGCGGCCATAGCCATAGCCATAGCAGTCATAGCCATAGCCATAGCCATAGCAGCCATGGCCGTAGCCATAGCCATAGCCATAGCAGACATAGCCACAGCCATAGCAGCCATAGTCATAGCCATAGCTGCCATAGGCATAGCCATACCCATAGCAGCCATAGACATAGCCATAGCAGACATAGCCATAGCCATAGCCATAGCCATAGCCATAGCAGCCATAGCCATAGCCATATCCATAGCGGCCATAGCCATAGCCATAGCAGTCATAGCCATAGCCATAGCCATAGCCATAGCAGCCATAGCCATAGCCATAGCAGACATAGCCATAGCCATAGCCATAGCAGCCGTATCCATAGCCATAGTAGCCATAGCCACAGCCATAGCAGCCATAGTCGCCATAGCCATAACCATAGCAGCCATAGCCATAGCCATAGCAGACATAGCCATAGTCATAGCCATAGCAGCCGTATCCATAGCCATAGTAGCCATAGCCATAGCCATAGCAGACATAGCCGCCATAGCCATAGCCATAGCAGCCATAGCCATAGCCATTGCAGCCATAGCCATAGCCATAGCAGCCATAGCCATAGCCATACCGATAGCAGCCATAGCCATAGCCATACCCATAGCAGCCATAGCCATAGCCATAGCAGTCATGGCCATAGCCATAGCAGTCATAGCCATAGACATAGCCATAGCAGCTATAGCCATAGCCATAGCCATAGCAGACATAGCCATAGCCATAGCAGCCATAGCCATAGCCATACCCATAGCAGCCATAGCCATAGCCATAGCAATCATGGCCATAGCCAGAGACAAAGCAGCCATAGTCATAGCCACAGCCATAGCAGCCATAGCCATAACCATAGCAGCCATAGCCATAGCCATAGCAGACATAACCACAGCCATAGCAGACATAGCCATAGCCATAGCTGCCATAGGCATGGCAATAGTAGCCAAAGCCATAGCCATAGCAGCCATAGCCATTGACATAGCCATAGCAGCCATAGCCACAGCCATAGCAGCCATAGCCATAGCCATAGCTGCCATAGGCATAGCCATACCCATAGCAGCCATAGACATAGCCATAGCAGTCATAGCCATAGCCATAGCCATAGCCATAGCAGCCATATCCATAGCCATAGCAGCCATAGCCATAGCCATAGCAGCCATAGCAATAGCCATAGCAGCCATAACCACAGCCATAGCAGCCATAGCCATAGCCATAGCAGCCATAGCCATAGCCATAGCAGTCATAGCCATAGACATAGCCACAGCAGCTATAGCCATAGCCATAGCCATAGCAGACATAGCCATAGCCATAGCAGCCATAGCCATAGCCATACCCATAGCAGCCATAGCCATAGCCATAGCAATCATGGCCATAGCCAGAGACAAAGCAGCCATAGTCATAGCCACAGCCATAGCAGCCATAGCCATAACCATAGCAGCCATAGCCATAGCCATAGCAGACATAACCACAGCCATAGCAGCCATAGCCATAGCCATAGCTACCATAGGCATGGCAATAGTAGCCAAAGCCATAGCCATAGCAGCCATAGCCATAGACATAGCCATAGCATCCATAGCCATAGCCATAGCCATGGCCATAGCAGCCATAGCCATACCCATAGCAGCCATAGCCATAGCCATAGCAATCATAGCCATAGCCATAGCCATAGCCATAGCCATAGCAGCCATAGCCATAGCCGATGCAGCCATAGCCATAGCCATAGCAGCCATAGCCGTAGCCATAGCAGCTATAGCCATAGCCAATGCAGCCATAACCATAGCCATAGCATCCATAGCGATAGCCATAGCAGCCGTAGGCAGAGCCATAGCAACCATAGCTATATCCATAGCAGACACACACATAGAAACAGCCATAGCAGCCATAATCATAGCCATAGCCATAGCAGCCAATGCCATAGCCATAGCCATAGCAGCTGTAGCCATTGCCAAAGCGGCCATAGCCATAGCCACAGCAGCCTTAGCCATAGCCATAGCCATAGCAGACATAGCCATAGCCATAGCAGCCTTGGCCGTAGCCATAGTCATAGCAGACATAGCCATAGCCATAGCCATAGCAGCCATAGCCATAGCCATAGCAGCCGTAGCCATAGCAGCCGCAGCCATAGCCATAGCCATAGCAGCCATTGCCATAGCCATTGCAGCCATAACCACAGCCATAGCAGCCATAGCCATAGCCATAGCAGCCATAGGCATATCCATAGCAGCGAGAGCCAGAGCCGCAGCAGCCGTAGACATAGCCATATCCTTAGCAGCCATACACATAACCATAGCCATAGCAGCCATAGCTATAGCCATAGCTGCCATAGCCATGGCCATAGTAGCCAAAGCCATAGCCATAGCAGCCATAGCCACAGCCATAGCAGACATAGCCACAGCCATAGAAGCCATAGCCATACCCATAGCAGCCGTAGACATAGCCATAGCCTTAGCAGCCATAGACATAATCATAGCCATAGCAGCCATAGCCATAGCCACAGCAGCCACAGCCATGGCCATAGTAGCCAAAGCCATAGCCATGGCCATAGTAGCCTAAGCCATAGCCATTGCAGCCATAGCCATAGACATAGCCATAGCCGCCAAAACCATAGCCGTAGCCATAGCCATAGCAGCCATAGCCATAGCCATAGCAGCCATACCAATGGCCATAGTAGCCAAAGCCGTAGCCATAGCAGCCATAGCCATAGCCATACCATAGCGGCCATAGCCATAGCCATAGCAGTCATAGCCATAGCCATAGCCATAGCAGCCATAGCCATAGCCATAGCCATAGCCATAGCAGCCATAGCCATAGCCATAGCAGCCATAGCCATAGCCATAGCAGACATAGCCACAGCCATAGCAGCCATAGCCATAGCCATAGCTGCCATAGGCATAGCCATACTCATAGCAGCCATAGACATAGCCATAGCAGTCATAGCCATAGCCATAGCCATAGCCATAGCAGCCATAGCCATAGCCATAGCAGCCATAGCCATAGCCATAGCAGCCATAGCAATAGCCATAGCAGTCATAGCCACAGCCATAGCAGTCATGGCCATAGCCACAGCAGCCATAGGCATAGCCATACCCATAGCAGCCATAGCCATAGCCATAGCAGTCATAGCTATAGCCATAGCCATAGCAGCCATAGCCATAGCCATAGCCATAGCAGCCATAGCCATAGCCATAGCAGACATAGCCATAGCCATACCCATAGCAGCCATAGCCATAGCCATAGCCGTCATAGCCATAGCCACAGCCACAGCAACCATAGCTATAGCCATAGCCATAGCAGCCATAGCCATAGCCATAGCAGCCATAGCAATAGCCATAGCAGCCATAACCACAGCCAAAGCAGCCATAGCCATAGCCATAGCAGCCATAGCCATAGCCATAGCAGCCAGAGCCAGAGCCACAGCAGCCGTAGACATAGCCATAGCCTTGGCAGCCATAGACATAACCATGGCCATAGTAGCCATAGCCATAGCCATAGCAGCCATAGCCATAGCCATAGCAGCCGTAGCGATTGCCATAGCAGCCATAGGCATACCCATAGCAGCCGGAGCCAGAGCCACTGCAGCCGTAGACATAGCCATAGCCTTAGCAGGCATAGCCATAGCCATAGCCATAGCAGCTATAGCCATAGCCATAGCAGCCATACCAATGGCCATAGTAGCCAAAGCCGTAGCCATAGCAGCCATAGCCATAGCCATATCCATAGCGGCCATAGCCATAGCCATAGCAGTCATAGCCATAGCCATAGCCATAGCAGCCATGGCCGTAGCCATAGCCATAGCCATAGCAGACATAGCCACAGCCATAGCAGCCATAGTCATAGCCATAGCTGCCATAGGCATAGCCATACCCATAGCAGCCATAGACATAGCCATAGCAGACATAGCCATAGCCATACCCATAGCAGCCGGAGCCAGAGCCACTGCAGCCGTAGACATAGCCATAGCCTTAGCAGGCATAGCCATAGCCATAGCCATAGCAGCCATAGCCATAGCCATAGCTGCCATAGGCATGGCAATAGTAGCCAAAGCCATAGCCATAGCAGCCATAGCCATAGACATAGCCATAGCATCCATAGCCATAGCCATAGCCATGGCCATAGCAGCCATAGCCATACCCATAGCAGCCATAGCCATAGCCATAGCAATCATAGCCATAGCCATAGCCATAGCCATAGCCATAGCAGCCATAGCCATAGCCGATGCAGCCATAGCCATAGCCATAGCAGCTATAGCCGTAGCCATAGCAGCCATAGCCATAGCCAATGCAGCCAAAACCATAGCCATAGCATCCATAGCGATAGCCATAGCAGCCGTAGGCAGAGCCATAGCAACCATAGCTATATCCATAGCAGACACACACATAGCCACAGCCACAGCAGCCATAATCATAGCCATAGCCATAGCAGCCAATGCCATAGCCATAGCCATAGCAGCTGTAGCCATTGCCAAAGCGGCCATAGCCATAGCCATAGCAGCCATAGCAATAGCCATAGCAGCCATAACCACAGCCATAGCAGCCATAGCCATAGCCATAGCAGCCATAGCCATAGCCATAGCAGTCATAGCCATAGACATAGCCATAGCAGCTATAGCCATAGCCATAGCCATAGCAGACATAGCCATAGCCATAGCAGCCATAGCCATAGCCATACCCATAGCAGCCATAGCCATAGCCATAGCAATCATGGCCATAGCCAGAGACAAAGCAGCCATAGCCATAGCCACAGCCATAGCAGCCATAGCCATAACCATAGCAGCCATAGCGATAGCCATAGCAGACATAACCACAGCCATAGCAGCCATAGCCATAGCCATAGCTGCAATAGGCATGGCCATAGTAGCCAAAGCCATAGCCATAGCAGCCATAGCCATAGACATAGCCATAGCATCCATAGCCATAGCCATAGCCATGGCCATAGCAGCCATAGCCATACACATAGCAGCCATAGCCAGAGCCATAGCAGTCATAGCCATAGCCATAGCCATATCCATAGCAGCCATAGCCATAGCCGATGCAGCCATAGCCATAGCCATAGCAGCCATAGCCGTAGCCATAGCAGCCATAGCCATAGCCAATGCAGCCATAACCATAGCCATAGCATCCGTAGCGATAGCCATAGCAGCCGTAGGCAGAGCCATAGCAACCATAGCTATATCCATAGCAGACACACACATAGCCACAGCCATAGCAGCCATAATCATAGCCATAGCCATAGCAGCCAATGCCATAGCCATAGCCATAGCAGCTGTAGCCATTGCCAAAGCGGCCATAGCCATAGCCACAGCAGCCTTAGCCATAGCCATACCCATTGCAGACATAGCCATAGCCATAGCCATAGCAGCCGTGGCCGTAGCCATAGTCATAGCAGACATAGCCATAGCCATAGCCATAGCAGCCATAGCCATAGCCATAGCAGCCGTAGCCATAGCAGCCGCAGCCATAGCCATAGCCATAGCAGCCATTGCCATAGCCATTGCAGCCATAACCACAGCCATAGCAGCCATAGCCATAGCCATAGCAGCCATAAGCATATCCATAGCAGCGAGAGCCAGAGCCGCAGCAGCCGTAGAGGTAGCCATATCCTTAGCAGCCATAGACATAACCATAGCCATAGCAGCCATAGCTATAGCCATAGCTGCCATAGCCATGGCCATAGTAGCCAAAGCCATAGCCATAGCAGCCATAGCCATAGACATAGACATAGCCATAGCAGCCATAGCCATAGCCATAGCCATAGCCATAGCAGCCATAGCCATAGCCGTAGCAGCCATAGCCATAGCCATAGCAGCCATAGCAGCCATAGCGATAGCCATAGCAGCCATAGGCATACCCATAGCAGCCGGAGCCAGAGCCACAGCAGCCGTAGACATAGCCATAGCCTTAGCATTCATAGCCATAACCATAGCCATAGCAGCCATAGCCATAGCCATAGCAGCCATGGCGATATCCATAGCAGCCATAGCCATAGCCATAGCAGTGATAGCCATAGCCATAGCCATAACAGCAATAGCCATAGCAGCCATAGCCATAGCCATAGCCATAGCGTAGCAGCCATAGCCATAGCCATAGCAGCCATAGCCATAGCCATAGCAGACATAGCCATAGCCAGAGCAGTCATAGCCACAGCCATAGCAGTCATGGCCATAGCCATAGCAGCCATAGGCATAGCCATACCCATAGCAGCCATAGCCATAGCAGCCATAGCCATAGCCATAGCCATAGCAGCCATAGCCATAGCCATAGCAGCCATAGCCATAGCCATACCCATAGCAGCCATAGCCATAGCCATAGCCGTCATAGCCATAGCCACAGCCATAGCAGCCATAGCCATAGCCATAGCCATAGCAGCCATAGCCATAGCCATAGCAGCCATAGCAATAGCCATAGCAGCCATAACCACAGCCATAGCAGCCATAGCCATAGCCATAGCAGACATAGCCATAGCCATAGCAGCCAGAGCCAGAGCCACAGCAGCCGTAGACATAGCCATAGCCTTGGCAGCCATAGACATAACCATGGCCATAGCAGCCATAGCCATAGCCATAGCAGCCATAGCCATAGCCATAGCAGCCGTAGCGATAGCCATAGCAGCCATAGGCATACCCATAGCAGCCGTAGCCAGAGCCACTGCAGCCGTAGACATAGCCATAGCCTTAGCAGCCATAGCCATAGCCATAGCCATAGCAGCCATAGCCATAGCCATAGCAGCCATACCAATGGCCATAGTAGCCAAAGCCGTAGCCATAGCAGCCATAGCCATAGCCATATCCATAGCGGCCATAGCCATAGCCATAGCAGTCATAGCCATAGCCATAGCCATAGCAGCCATAGCCATAACCATAGCAGCCATAGCCATAGCAGACATAACCACAGCCATAGCAGCCATAGCCATAGCCATAGCAGCCAGAGGCAGAGCCACAGCAGCCGTAGACATAGCCATAGCCACAGCAGCCATAGCCATAGCAGCCGCAGCCATAGCCACAGCCATAGCAGCCATAGCCATAACCAGAGCAGCCATAGCCATAGCAGACATAACCACAGCCATAGCAGCCATAGCCATAGCCATAGCAGCCAGAGGCAGAGCCACAGCAGCCGTAGACATAGCCATAGCCTTAGGAGCCATAGACATAACCATAGCCATAGCAGCCATAGCCATAGCCATAGCCGCCACAATCATGGCCATAGTATCCAAAACCATAGCCATAGCAGCCATAGCCAAAGACATAGCCATAGCAGCCATAGCCATAGCCATAGCCATAGCAGCCATAGCCATATCCATAGCAGCCATAGCCATAGCCATAGCAGCCATAGCCATAGCCATAGCAGTTATAGCCATAGACATAGCCATAGCAGCCATAGCCATAGCCATAGCCATAGCAGACGTAGCCATAGCCATAGCAGCCATAGCCATAGCCAAACCCATAGCAGCCATAGCCATAGCCATAGCAGTCATGGCCATAGCCATAGACAAAGCAGCCATAGCCATAGCCACAGCCATAGCAGCCATAGCCATAACCATAGCAGCCATAGCCATAGCCATAGCAGACATAACCACAGCCACAGCAGCCATAGCCATAGCCATAGCAGCCATAGCCATAGCCATAGCAGCCAGAGCCAGAGCCACAGCAGCCGTAGACATAGCCATAGCCTTAGGGGCCATAGACATAACCATAGCCTTAGCAGCCATAGAAATAGCCATAGCCGCCACAGCCATGGCCATTGTATCCAAAACCATAGCCATAGCAGCCATAGCCAAAGACATAACCATAGCAGCCATAGCCATAGCCATAGCCATAGCCATAGCAGCCATAGCCATAGCCATAGCAGACATAGCCATAGCCATAGCCATAGCAGCCGTATCCATAGCCATAGCAGCCATAGCCATAGCCATAGCAGCCATAGTCGCCATAGCCATAACCATAGCAGCCATAGCCATAGCCATAGCAGACATAGCCATAGCCATAGCCATAGCAGCCGTATCCATAGCCATAGTAGCCATAGCCATAGCCATAGCAGCCATAGCCGCCATAGCCATAGCCATAGCAGCCATAGCCATAGCCATTGCAGCCATAGCCATAGCCATAGCAGCCATAGCCATAGCCATACCCATAGCAGCCATAGCCATAGCCATAGCAGTCATGGCCATAGCCATAGACAAAGCAACCATAGCCATAGCCACAGCCATAGCAGCCATAGCCATAACCATAGCAGCCATAGCCATAGCCATAGCAGACATAACCACAGCCATAGCAGCCATAGCCATAGCCATAGCAGCCATAGCCATCGCCATAGCCTTAGCAGCAATAGCCATAGTCATAGCCATAGCCATAGCAGCTATAGCCATAGCCATAGCCATAGCAGCCACAGCCGTAGCCATAGCAGCCATAGCCATAGCCATAGCAGCCATAGTAGACATAGCCATAGCCATAGCAGCCATAGCCATAGCCATAGCAGCCATAGCCATAGCTATAGCAGCCAGAGCCGGAGCCACAGCAGCCGTAGACATAGCCATAGCCTTAGCAGCCATAGCCATAACCATAGCTATAGCAGCCATAGCGATAGCAGCCATTGACATATCCATAGCAGCCAGAGCCAGAGCCACAGCAGCCGTAGACATAGCCATAGCATCCATAGCCATAGCAGCCGTAGCCATAGCCATAGCTGCCATAGTCATAACCTTAGCCATTGCAGCCATAGCCATAGCCATAGCAGCCATAGCCGTAGCCATAGCAGCCATAGCCATAGCCATAGCAGCCATAGCCATAGCCATAGCAGCCATAGCGATAGCCGTAGCAGCCGTAGGCATAGCCATAGCAGCCATAGCTATATCAATAGCAGACACACACATAGCCACAGCCATAGCAGCCATAATCATAGCCATAGCCATAGCCGCCACAGCCATGGCCATAGTATCCAAAACCATAGCCATAGCAGCCATAGCTATATCAATAGCAGACACACACATAGCCACAGCCATAGCAGCCATAATCATAGCCATAGCCATAGCCGCCACAGCCATGGCCATAGTATCCAAAACCATAGCCATAGCAGCCATAGCCAAAGACATAGCCATAGCAGCCATAGCCATAGCCATAGCCATAGCAGCCATAGCCATAGCCATAGCAGTTATAGACATAGCCATAGCCATAGCAGCCATAGCCATAGCCATAGCAGCCATAGCCATAGCTATAGCAGCCAGAGCCGGAGCCACAGCAGCCGTAGACATAGCCATAGCCTTAACAGCCATAGCCATAACCATAGCTATAGCAGCCATAGCGATAGCAGCCATTGACATATCCATAGCAGCCAGAGCCAGAGCCACAGCAGCCGTAGACATAGCCATAGCATCCATAGCCATAGCAGCCGTAGCCATAGCCATAGCTGCCATAGTCATAACCTTAGCCATTGCAGCCATAGCCATAGCCATAGCAGCCATAGCCGTAGCCATAGCAGCCATAGCCATAGCCATAGCAGCCATAGCCATAGCCATAGCAGCCATAGCGATAGCCGTAGTAGCCGTAGGCATAGCCATAGCAGCCATAGCTATATCAATAGCAGACACACACATAGCCACAGCCATAGCAGCCATAATCATAGCCATAGCCATAGCCGCCACAGCCATGGCCATAGTATCCAAAACCATAGCCATAGCAGCCATAGCCAAAGACATAGCCATAGCAGCCATAGCCATAGCCATAGCCATAGCAGCCATAGCCATATCCATAGCAGCCATAGCCGTAGCCATAGCAGCCATAGCCATAGCCAATGCAGCCATAACCATAGCCATAGCATCCATAGCGATAGCCATAGCAGCCGTAGGCAGAGCCATAGCAACCATAGCTATATCCATAGCAGACACACACATAGCCACAGCCATAGCAGCCATAATCATAGCCATAGCCATAGCAGCCAATGCCATAGCCATAGCCATAGCAGCTGTAGCCATTGCCAAAGCGGCCATAGCCATAGCCACAGCAGCCTTAGCCATAGCAATAGCCATAGCAGACATAGCCATAGCCATAGCCATAGCAGCCTTGGCCGTAGCCATAGTCATAGCAGACATAGCCATAGCCATAGCCATAGCAGCCATAGCCATAGCCATAGCAGCCGTAGCCATAGCAGCCGCAGCCATAGCCATAGCCATAGCAGCCATTGCCATAGCCATTGCAGCCATAACCACAGCCATAGCAGCCATAGCCATAGCCATAGCAGCCATAGGCATATCCATAGCAGCGAGAGCCAGAGCCGCAGCAGCCGTAGACATAGCCATATCCTTAGCAGCCATAGACATAACCATAGCCATAGCAGCCATAGCTATAGCCATAGCTGCCATAGCCATGGCCATAGTAGCCAAAGCCATAGCCATAGCAGCCATAGCCATTGACATAGACATAGCCATAGCAGCCATAGCCATAGCCATAGCCATAACCATAGCAGCCATAGCCATAGCCGTAGCAGCCATAGCCATAGCCATAGCAGCCATAGCAGCCATAGCGATAACCATAGCAGCCATAGGCATAGCCATAGCAGCCATAGCGATAGCCATAGCAGCCATAGCCATAGCCATAGCAGTCATAGCCATAGCCATAGCCATAACAGCCATAGCCATAGCAGCCATAGCCATAGCCATAGCCATAGCCGTAGCAGCCATAGCCATAGCCATAGCAGCCATAGCCATAGCCACAGCAGCCATAGCCATAGCCAGAGCAGTCATAGCCACAGCCATAGCAGTCATGGCCATAGCCATAGCAGCCATAGGCATAGCCATACCCATAGCAGCCATAGCCATAGCCATAGCAGTCATAGCTATAGCCATAGCCATAGCAGCCATAGCCATAGCCATAGCCATAGCAGCCATAGCCATAACCATAGCAGCCATAGCCATAGCCATACCCATAGCAGCCATAGCCATAGCCATAGCCGTCATAGCCATAGCCACAGCCATAGCAGCCATAGCCATAGCCATAGCCATAGCAGCCATAGCCATAGCCATAGCAGCCATAGCAATAGCCATAGCAGCCATAACCACAGCCATAGCAGCCATAGCCATAGCCATAGCAGCCATAGCCATAGCCATAGCAGCCAGAGCCAGAGCCACAGCAGCCGTAGACATAGCCATAGCCTTGGCAGCCATAGACATAACCATGGCCATAGCAGCCATAGCCATAGCCATAGCAGCCATAGCCATAGCCATAGCAGCCGTAGCGATAGCCATAGCAGCCATAGGCATACCCATAGCAGCCGGAGCCAGAGCCACTGCGGCCGTAGACATAGCCATAGCCTTAGCAGCCGTAGCCATAGCCATAGCCATAGCAGCCATAGCCATAGCCATAGCAGCCATACCAATGGCCATAGTAGCCAAAGCCGTAGCAATAGCAGCCATAGCCATAGCCATATCCATAGCGGCCATAGCCATAGCCATAGCAGTCATAGCCATAGCCATAGCCATAGCAGCCGGAGCCAGAGCCACAGCAGCCGTAGACATAGCCATAGCCTTAGCATTCATAGCCATAACCATAGCCATAGCAGCCATAGCCATAGCCATAGCAGCCATAGCGATAGCCATAGCAGCCATAGCCATAGCCATAGCAGTCATAGCCATAGCCATAGCCATAGCAGCCATAGCCATAGCAGCCATAGCCATAGCCATAGCCATAGCCGTAGCAGCCATAGCCATAGCCATAGCAGCCATAACCACAGCCATAGCAGCCATAGCCATAGCCATAGCAGCCATAGCCATAGCCATAGCAGCCAGAGCCAGAGCCACAGCAGCCGTAGACATAGCCATAGCCTTGGCAGCCATAGACATAACCATGGCCATAGCAGCCATAGCCATAGCCATAGCAGCCATAGCCATAGCCATAGCAGCCGTAGCGATAGCCATAGCAGCCATAGGCATACCCATAGCAGCCGGAGCCAGAGCCACTGCAGCCGTAGACATAGCCATATTCTTAGCAGCCGTAGCCATAGCCATAGCCATAGCAGCCATAGCCATAGCCTTAGCAGCCATACCAATGGCCATAGTAGCCAAAGCCGTAGCCATAGCAGCCATAGCCACAGCCATATCCATAGCGGCCATAGCCATAGCCATAGCAGTCATAGCCATAGCCATAGCCATAGCAGCCATGGCCATAGCCATAGCCATAGCAGCCATAGCCATAGCCATAGGAGCCATAGCCATAGCCATAGCAGACATAGCCACAGCCATAGCAGCCATAGTCATAGCCATAGCAGACATAGCCATAGCCATAGCCATAGCAGCCGTATCCATAGCCATAGTAGCCATAGCCATAGCCATAGCAGCCATAGCCGCCATAGCCATAGCCATAGCAGCCTTAGCCATAGCCATAGCAGCCAGAGCCAGAGCCACAGCAGCCGTAGACATAGCCATAGCCTTGGCAGCCATAGACATACCCATGGCCATAGAAGCCATAGCCATAGCCATAGCAGCCATAGCCATAGCCATAGCAGCCGTAGCGATAGCCATAGCAGCCACAGCCATAGCCAAACCCATAGCAGCCATAGCCATAGCCATAGCAGCCGTAGCGATAGCCATAGCAGCCACAGCCATAGCCAAACCCATAGCAGCCATAGCCATAGCCATAGCAGTCATGGCCATAGCCATAGCAGTTATAGCCATAGACATAGCCATAGCAGCCATAGCCATAGCCATAGCCATAGCAGACATAGCCATAGCCATAGCAGCCACAGCCATAGCCAAACCCATAGCAGCCATAGCCATAGCCATAGCAGTCATGGCCATAGCCATAGACAAAGCAGCCATAGCCATAGCCACAGCCATAGCAGCCATAGCCATAACCATAGCAGCCATAGCCATAGCCATAGCAGACATAGCCACAGCCATAGCAGCCATAGTCATAGCCATAGCTGCCATAGGCATAGCCACACCCATAGCAGCCATAGACATAGCCATAGCAGTCATAGCCATAGCCATAGCCATAACAGCCATAGCCATAGCCATAGCTATAGCAGCCATAGCCATAGCCATAGCAGCCATAGCAATAGCCATAGCAGCCATAACCACAGCCATAGCAGCCATAGCCATAGCCATAGCAGCCATAGCCATAGCCATAGCAGTTATAGCCATAGACATAGCCATAGCAGCCATAGCCATAGCCATAGCCATAGCAGACATAGCCATAGCCATAGCAGCCACAGCCATAGCCAAACCCATAGCAGCCATAGCCATAGCCATAGCAGTCATGGCCATAGCCATAGACAAAGCAGCCATAGCCATAGCCACAGCCATAGCAGCCATAGCCATAACCATAGCAGCCATAGCCATAGCCATAGCAGACATAACCACAGCCACAGCAGCCATAGCCATAGCCATAGCAGCCATAGCCATAGCCATAGCAGCCAGAGCCAGAGCCACAGCAGCCGTAGACATAGCCATAGCCTTAGGGGCCATAGACATAACCATAGCCATAGCAGCCATAGAAATAGCCATAGCCGCCACAGCCATGGCCATTGTATCCAAAACCATAGCCATAGCAGCCATAGCCAAACACATAGCCATAGCAGCCATAGCCATAGCCATAGCCATAGCCATAGCAGCCATAGCCATAGCCATAGCAGACATAGCCATAGCCATAGCCATAGCAGCCGTATCCATAGCCATAGTAGCCATAGCCATAGCCATAGCAGCCATAGTCGCCATAGCCATAACCATAGCAGCCATAGCCATAGCCATAGCAGACATAGCCATAGCCATAGCCATAGCAGCCGTATCCATAGCCATAGTAGCCATAGCCATAGCCATAGCAGCCATAGCCGCCATAGCCATAGCCATAGCAGCCATAGCCATAGCCATTGCAGCCATAGCCATAGCCATAGCAGCCATAGCCATAGCCATACCCATAGCAGCCATAGCCATAGCCATACCCATAGCAGCCATAGCCATAGCCATAGCAGTCATGGCCATAGCCATAGACAAAGCAACCATAGCCATAGCCACAGCCATAGCAGCCATAGCCATAACCATAGCAGCCATAGCCATAGCCATAGCAGACATAACCACAGCCATAGCAGCCATAGCCATAGCCATAGCAGCCATAGCCATCGCCATAGCCTTAGCAGCAATAGCCATAGTCATAGCCACAGCCATAGCAGCTATAGCCATAGCCATAGCCATAGCAGCCACAGCCGTAGCCATAGCAGCCGTAGCCATAGCCATAGCAGCCATAGTAGACATAGCCATAGCCATAGCAGCCATAGCCATAGCCATAGCAGCCATAGCCATAGCTATAGCAGCCAGAGCCAGAGCCACAGCAGCCGTAGACATAGCCATAGCCTTAGCAGCCATAGCCATAACCATAGCTATAGCAGCCATAGCCATAGCAGCCATAGACATATCCATAGCAGCCATATCCATAGCCATAGCAGCCATAGCGATAGCCATAGCAGCCATAGCCATAGCCATAGCAGCCACAGCCATAGCCATAGCAGCCATAACTACAGCCATAGCGGCCATAGCCATAGCCATAGCAGCCAGAGTCATAGCAGCCAGAGCCAGAGCCACAGCAGCCGTAGACATAGCCATAGCCTTAGCAGCCATAGACATAATCATAGCCATAGCAGCCATAGCCATAGCCATGGCAGCCATAGCCATAGCCATTGCAGCCATAACCACAGCCATAGCGGCCATAGCCATAGCCATAGCAGCCAGAGTCATAGCAGCCAGAGCCAGAGCCACAGCAGCCGTAGACATAGCCATAGCCTTAGCAGCCATAGACATAATCATAGCCATAGCAGCCATAGCCATAGCCACAGCAGCCACAGCCATGGCCATAGTAGCCAAAGCCATAGCCATGGCCATAGTAGCCAAAGCCATAGCCATTGCAGCCATAGCCATAGACATAACCATAGCCGCCAAAACCATAGCCGTAGCCATAGCCATAGCAGCCATAGCCATAGCCATAGCAGCCATAGCCATAGCAGCCATAGCCACAGTCATAGCAGCCATAGCCATAGCTATAGCCATACCAGCCATAGATATAGCCATAGCAGCCATAGCCATAGCCATACCCATAGCAGCCATAGCCATAGCCATAGCCATAGCAGCCATAGCCATATCCATACCAGCCATAGCCATAGCCATAGCAGCCATAACCACAGGCACAGCAGCCATAGCCATAGCCATAGCAGCCATAGACATAGCCACAGCAGCCAGAGGCAGAGCCACAGCAGCCGTAGACATAGCCATAGCCTTAGCAGCCGTAGACATAACCATAGCCATAGCAGCCATAGCCATAGCCATAGCAGCCATATCCATGGACATAGTAGCCCAAGCCATAGCCATAGCAGCCATAGCCATAGACATAGCCATAGCAGCCATAGCCGTAGCCATAGCAGCCATAGCCATCGCCATAGCCTTAGCAGCAATAGCCATAGTCATAGCCATAGCCATAGGAGCTATAGCCATAGCCATAGCCATAGCAGCCATTGCCATAGCCATAGCAGCCATAACCACAGCCATAGCGGCCATAGCCATAGCCATAGCAGCCAGAGCCATAGCAGCCAGAGCCAGAGCCACAGCAGCCGTAGACATAGCCATAGCCTTAGCAGCCATAGACATAATCATAGCCGTAGCAGCCATAGCCATAGCCACAGCAGCCACAGCCATGGCCATAGTAGCCAAAGTCATAGCCATGGCCATAGTAGCCAAAGCCATAGCCATTGCAGCCATAGCCATAGACATAGCCATAGCCGCCAAAACCATAGCCATAGCAGTCATAGCCATAGCCATAGCCATAGCAGCCATAGCCATAGCCATAGCCATAGCCATAGCAGCCATAGCCATAGCCATAGCAGCCATAGCCATAGCCATAGCAGACATAGCCACAGCCATAGCAGCCATAGCCATAGCCATAGCTGCCATAGGCATAGCCATACCCATAGCAGCCATAGACATAGCCATAGCAGTCATAGCCACAGCCATAGCCATAGCAGCCATAGCCATAGCCATAGCAGCCATAGCCATAGCCATAGCAGCCATAGCCATAGCCATAGCAGCCATAACCACAGCCATAGCAGCCATAGCCATAGCCATAGCAGCCATAGCCATAGCCATAGCAGTCATAGCCATAGACATAGCCATAGCAGCTATAGCCATAGCCATAGCCATAGCAGACATAGCCATAGCCATAGCAGCCATAGCCATAGCCATACCCATAGCAGCCATAGCCATAGCCATAGCAATCATGGCCATAGCCAGAGACAACGCAGCCATAGTCATAGCCACAGCCATAGCAGCCATAGCCATAACCATAGCAGCCATAGCCATAGCCATAGCAGACATAACCACAGCCATAGCAGCCATAGCCATAGCCATAGCAGCCATAGCCATCGCCATAGCCTTAGCAGCCATAGCCATAACCATAGCTATACCAGCCATAGCCATAGCAGCCATAGATATATCCATAGCAGCCAGAGCCAGAGCCACAGCAGCCGTAGACATAGCCATAGCTGCCATAGTCATAACCATAGCCATAGCAGCCATAGCCAAAGCCATAGCAGCCATAGCCATAGCAGCCGCAGCCATAGCCATAGCCATAGCAGCCATTGCCATAGCCATAGCAGCCATAACCACAGCCATAGCGGCCATAGCCATAGCCATAGCAGCCAGAGCCATAGCAGCCAGAGCCAGAGCCACAGCAGCCGTAGACATAGCCATAGCCTTAGCAGCCATAGACATAATCATAGCCATAGCAGCCATAGCCATAGCCACAGCAGCCACAGCCATGGCCATAGCAGCCATATCCATGGACATAGTTGCCAAAGCCATAGCCATAGCAGCCATAGCCATAGACATAGCCATAGCAGCCATAGCCGTAGCCATAGCCATAGCCATAGCAGTCATAGCCATAGCCATAGCTGCCATAGTCATAACCATAGCCATAGAAGCCATAGCCATAGCCATAGCAGCCTTAGCCGTAGCAGCCGCAGCCATAGCCACAGCCATAGCAGCCATAGCCATAACCATAGCAGCCATAGCCATAGCAGACATAACCACAGCCATAGCAGCCATAGCCACAGCCATAGCAGCCATAGCCATAGCCATAGCAGCCAGAGGCAGAGCCACAGCAGCCGTAGACATAGCCATAGCCTTAGGAGCCATAGACATAACCATAGTCATAGCAGCCATAGCCATAGCCATAGCCGCCACAGCCATGGCCATAGTATCCAAAACCATAGCCATAGCAGCCATAGCCAAAGACATAGCCATAGCAGCCATAGCCATAGCCATAGCCATAGCCATAGCAGCCATAGCCATAGCCATAGCAGACATAGCCATAGCCATAGCCATAGCAGCCGTATCCATAGCCATAGTAGCCATAGCAATAGCCATAGCACCCATAGTCGCCATAGCCATAACCATAGCAGCCATAGCCATAGCCATAGCAGACATAGCCATAGCCATAGCCATAGCAGCCGTATCCATAGACATAGTAGACATAGCCATAGCCATAGCAGCCATAGCCGCCATAGCTATAGCCATAGCAGCCATAGTAGACACAGCCATAGCCATAACAGCCATAGCCATAGTCATATCAGGCATAGCCGCAGCCATAGCAGCCATAGCCATAGCCATAGCAGCCATTGCAATGGTCATAGTAGCCAAAGCCGTAGCCATAGCAGCCATAGGCATAGCCATATCCATAGCAGCCATAGCCATAGCCATAGCAGTCATAGTCATAGCCATAGCCATTGCAGCCATAGCCATAGCCATAGCCATAGCAGCCATAGCCATAACCAAAGCAGCCATAGCCACAGCCATAGCACCCATAGCCATAGCCATAGCAGCCATAGCCATAGCCATAGCAGCCAGAGCCAGAGCCACAGCAGCCGTAGACATAGCCATAGCCATAGCAGCCATAGCCATAACCAAAGCAGCCATAGCCACAGCCATAGCACCCATAGCCATAGCCATAGCAGCCATAGCCATAGCCATAGCAGCCATAGCCATACCCACAGCAGCCATAGCCATAGCCATAGCAGTCATAGCCATAGCCATAGCCATAGCAGCCATACCAATGGCCATAGTAGCCAAAGCCGTAGCCATAGCAGCCATAGCCATAGCCATATCCATAGCGGCCATAGCCATAGCCATAGCAGTCATAGCCATAGCCATAGCCACAGCAGCCATGGCCATAGCCATAGCCATAGCAGCCATAGCCATAGCCATAGCAGCCATAGCCATAGCCATAGTAGACATAGCCACAGCCATAGCAGCCATAGCCATAGCCATAGCTGCCATAGGGATAGCCATACCCATAGCAGCCATAGACATAGCCATAGCAGTCATAGCCATAGCCATAGCCATAGCAGCCATAGCCATAGCCATAGCCATAGCAGCCATAGCCATAGCCATAGCAGCCATAGCAATAGCCATAGCAGCCATAACCACAGCCATAGCAGCCATAGCCATAGCCATAGCAGCCATAGCCATAGCCATAGCAGTTATAGCCATAGACATAGCCATAGCAGCCATAGCCATAGCCATAGCCATAGCAGACATAGCCATAGCCATAGCCAAACCCATAGCAGCCATAGCCATAGCCATAGCAGTCATGGCCATAGCCATAGACAAAGCAGCCATAGCCATAGCCACAGCCATAGCAGCCATAGCCATAGCCATAGCAACCATAGCCATAGCCATAGCAGACATAACCACAGCCACAGCAGCCATAGCCATAGCCATAGCAGCCATAGCCATAGCCATAGCAGCCAGAGCCAGAGCCACAGCAGCCGTAGACATAGCCATAGCCTTAGGGGCCATAGACATAACCATAGCCATAGCAGCCATAGAAATAGCCATAGCCGCCATAGCCATGGCTATAGTATCCAAAACCATAGCCATAGCAGCCATAGCCAAAGACATAGCCATAGCAGCCATATCCATAGCCATAGCCATAGCCATAGCAGCCATAGCCATAGCCATAGCAGACATAGCCATAGCCATAGCCATAGCAGCCGTATCCATAGCCATAGTAGCCATAGCCATAGCCATAGCAGCCATACCAATGGCCATAGTAGCCAAAGCCGTAGCCATAGCAGCCATAGCCATAGCCATATCCATAGCGGCCATAGCCATAGCCATAGCAGTCATAGCCATAGCCATAGCCATAGCAGCCATAGCCATAGCCATAGCCATAGCCATAGCAGCCATAGCCATAGCCATAGCAGCCATAGCCATAGCCATTGCAGCCATAGCCATAGCCATAGCAGCCATAGCCATAGCCATACCCATAGCAGCCATAGCCATAGCCATAGCAGTCATGGCCATAGCCATAGACAAAGCAACCATAGCCATAGCCACAGACATAGCAGCCATAGCCATAACCATAGCAGCCATAGCCATAGCCATAGCAGACATAACCACAGCCATAGCAGCCATAGCCATATCCATAGCAGCCATAGCCATCGCCATAGCCTTAGCAGCAATAGCCATAGTCATAGCCATAGCCATAGGAGCTATAGCCATAGCCATAGCCATAGCAGCCATTGCCATAGCCATAGCAGCCATAACCACAGCCATAGCGGCCATAGCCATAGCCATAGCAGCCAGAGCCATAGCAGCCAGAGCCAGAGCCACAGCAGCCGTAGACATAGCCATAGCCTTAGCAGCCATAGACATAATCATAGCCGTAGCAGCCATAGCCATAGCCACAGCAGCCACAGCCATGGCCATAGTAGCCAAAGTCATAGCCATGGCCATAGTAGCCAAAGCCATAGCCATTGCAGCCATAGCCATAGACATAGCCATAGCCGCCAAAACCATAGCCATAGCAGTCATAGCCATAGCCATAGCCATAGCAGCCATAGCCATAGCCATAGCCATAGCCATAGCAGCCATAGCCATAGCCATAGCAGCCATAGCCATAGCCATAGCAGACATAGCCACAGCCATAGCAGCCATAGCCATAGCCATAGCTGCCATAGGCATAGCCATACCCATAGCAGCCATAGACATAGCCATAGCAGTCATAGCCACAGCCATAGCCATAGCAGCCATAGCCATAGCCATAGCAGCCATAGCCATAGCCATAGCAGCCATAGCCATAGCCATAGCAGCCATAACCACAGCCATAGCAGCCATAGCCATAGCCATAGCAGCCATAGCCATAGCCATAGCAGCCATAGTAGACACAGCCATAGCCATAGCAGCCATAGCCATAGTCATATCAGGCATAGCCGCAGCCATAGCAGCCATAGCCATAGCCATAGCAGCCATTGCAATGGTCATAGTAGCCAAAGCCGTAGCCATAGCAGCCATAGGCATAGCCATATCCATAGCAGCCATAGCCATAGCCATAGCAGTCATAGTCATAGCCATAGCCATTGCAGCCATAGCCATAGCCATAGCCATAGCAGCCATAGCCATAACCAAAGCAGCCATAGCCACAGCCATAGCACCCATAGCCATAGCCATAGCAGCCATAGCCATAGCCATAGCAGCCAGAGCCAGAGCCACAGCAGCCGTAGACATAGCCATAGCCATAGCAGCCATAGCCATAACCAAAGCAGCCATAGCCACAGCCATAGCACCCATAGCCATAGCCATAGCAGCCATAGCCATAGCCATAGCAGCCATAGCCATACCCACAGCAGCCATAGCCATAGCCATAGCAGTCATAGCCATAGCCATAGCCATAGCAGCCATAGCCATAGCCATACCCATAGCAGCCATAGCCATAGCCATAGCAATCATGGCCATAGCCAGAGACAAAGCAGCCATAGTCATAGCCACAGCCATAGCAGCCATAGCCATAACCATAGCAGCCATAGCCATAGCCATAGCAGACATAACCACAGCCATAGCAGCCATAGCCATAGCCATAGCAGCCATAGCCATCGCCATAGCCTTAGCAGCAATAGCCATAGTCATAGCCATAGCCATAGCAGCTATAGCCATAGCCATAGCCATAGCAGCCACAGCCGTAGCCATAGCAGCCATAGCCATAGCCATAGCAGCCATAGTAGACATAGCCATAGCCATAGCAGCCATAGCCATAGCCATAGCAGCCATAGCCATAGTTATAGCAGCCAGAGCCAGAGCCACAGCAGCCGTAGACATAGCCGTAGCCTTAGCAGCCATAGCCATAACCATAGCTATACCAGCCATAGCCATAGCAGCCATAGATATATCCATAGCAGCCAGAGCCAGAGCCACAGCAGCCGTAGACATAGCCATAGCTGCCATAGTCATAACCATAGCCATAGCAGCCATAGCCAAAGCCATAGCAGCCATAGCCATAGCAGCCGCAGCCATAGCCATAGCCATAGCAGCCATTGCCATAGCCATAGCAGCCATAACCACAGCCATAGCGGCCATAGCCATAGCCATAGCAGCCAGAGCCATAGCAGCCAGAGCCAGAGCCACAGCAGCCGTAGACATAGCCATAGCCTTAGCAGCCATAGGCATAATCATAGCCATAGCAGCCATAGCCATAGCCACAGCAGCCACAGCCATGGCCATAGCAGCCATATCCATGGACATAGTAGCCAAAGCCATAGCCATAGCAGCCATAGCCATAGACATAGCCATAGCAGCCATAGCCGTAGCCATAGCCATAGCCATAGCAGTCATAGCCATAGCCATAGCTGCCATAGTCATAACCATAGCCATAGAAGCCATAGCCATAGCCATAGCAGCCTTAGCCGTAGCAGCCGCAGCCATAGCCACAGCCATAGCAGCCATAGCCATAACCATAGCAGCCATAGCCATAGCAGACATAACCACAGCCATAGCAGCCATAGCCACAGCCATAGCAGCCATAGCCATAGCCATAGCAGCCAGAGGCAGAGCCACAGCAGCCGTAGACATAGCCATAGCCTTAGGAGCCATAGACATAACCATAGCCATAGCAGCCATAGCCATAGCCATAGCCGCCACAGCCATGGCCATAGTATCCAAAACCATAACCATAGCAGCCATAGCCAAAGACATAGCCATAGCAGCCATAGCCATAGCCATAGCCATAGCCATAGCAGCCATAGCCATAGCCATAGCAGACATAGCCATAGCCATAGCCATAGCAGCCGTATCCATAGCCATAGTAGCCATAGCAATAGCCATAGCACCCATAGTCGCCATAGCCATAACCATAGCAGCCATAGCCATAGCCATAGCAGACATAGCCATAGCCATAGCCATAGCAGCCGTATCCATAGACATAGTAGACATAGCCATAGCCATAGCAGCCATAGCCGCCATAGCTATAGCCATAGCAGCCATAGTAGACACAGCCATAGCCATAGCAGCCATAGCCATAGTCATATCAGGCATAGCCGCAGCCATAGCAGCCATAGCCATAGCCATAGCAGCCATTGCAATGGTCATAGTAGCCAAAGCCGTAGCCATAGCAGCCATAGGCATAGCCATATCCATAGCAGCCATAGCCATAGCCATAGCAGTCGTAGTCATAGCCATAGCCATTGCAGCCATAGCCATAGCCATAGCCATAGCAGCCATAGCCATAACCAAAGCAGCCATAGCCACAGCCATAGCACCCATAGCCATAGCCATAGCAGCCATAGCCATAGCCATAGCAGCCAGAGCCAGAGCCACAGCAGCCGTAGACATAGCCATAGCCATAGCAGCCATAGCCATAACCAAAGCAGCCATAGCCACAGCCATAGCACCCATATCCATAGCCATAGCAGCCATAGCCATAGCCATAGCAGCCATAGCCATACCCACAGCAGCCATAGCCATAGCCATAGCAGTCATAGCCATAGCCGTAGCCATAGCAGCCATAGCCATAGCCATATCCATAGCGGCCATAGCCATAGCCATAGCAGTCATAGCCATAGCCATAGCCACAGCAGCCATGGCCATAGCCATAGCCATAGCAGCCATAGCCATAGCCATAGCAGCCATAGCCATAGCCATAGTAGAGATAGCCACAGCCATAGCAGCCATAGCCATAGCCATAGCTGCCATAGGGATAGCCATACCCATAGCAGCCATAGACATAGCCATAGCAGTCATAGCCATAGCCATAGCCATAGCAGCCATAGCCATAGCCATAGCCATAGCAGCCATAGCCATAGCCATAGCAGCCATAGCAATAGCCATAGCAGCCATAACCACAGCCATAGCAGCCATAGCCATAGCCATAGCAGCCATAGCCATAGCCATAGCAGTTATAGCCATAGACATAGCCATAGCAGCCATAGCCATAGCCATAGCCATAGCCATTGCCATAGCAGCCATAGCCATAACCATAGCAGCCATAGCCATAGCAGACATAACCACAGCCATAGCAGCCATAGCCACAGCCATAGCAGCCATAGCCATAGCCATAGCAGCCAGAGGCAGAGCCACAGCAGCCGTAGACATAGCCATAGCCTTAGGAGCCATAGACATAACCATAGCCATAGCAGCCATAGCCATAGCCATAGCCGTCACAGCCATGGCCATAGTATCCAAAACCATAGCCATAGCAGCCATAGCCAAAGACATAGCCATAGCAGCCATAGCCATAGCCATAGCCATAGCCATAGCAGACATAGCCATAGCCATAGCAGACATAGCCATAGCCATAGCCATAGCAGCCGTATCCATAGCCATAGTAGCCATAGCAATAGCCATAGCACGCATAGTCGCCATAGCCATAACCATAGCAGCCATAGCCATAGCCATAGCAGTCATAGCCATAGGCATAGCCATAGCACCCATAGCCATAGCCATAGCCATAGCAGCCATAGCCATGACCAAAGCAGCCATAGCCACGGCCATAGCACCCATAGCCATAGCCATAGCAGGCATAGCCATAGCCATAGCAGCCAGAGCCAGAGCCACAGCAGCCGTAGACATAGCCGTAGCCATAGCAGCCATAGCCATAACCAAAGCAGCCATAGCCACAGCCATAGCACCCATAGCCATAGCCATAGCAGCCATAGCCATAGCCATAGCAGCCATAGCCATACCCACAGCAGCCATAGCCATAGCCATAGCAGTCATAGCCATAGCCATAGCCATAGCAGCCATACCAATGGCCATAGTAGCCAAAGCCGTAGCCATAGCAGCCATAGCCATAGCCATATCCATAGCGGCCATAGCCATAGCCATAGCAGTCATAGCCATAGCCATAGCCATAGCAGCCATGGCCATAGCCATAGCCATAGCAGCCATAGCCATAGCCACAGCAGCCATAGCCATAGCCATAGCAGACATAGCCACAGCCATAGCAGCCATAGCCATAGCCATAGCTGCCATAGGCATAGCCATACCCATAGCAGCCATAGACATAGCCATAGCAGTCATAGCCATAGCCATAGCCATAGCAGCCATAGCCATAGCCATAGCCATAGCAGCCATAGCCATAGCCATAGCAGCCATAGCAATAGCCATAGCAGCCATAACCACAGCCATAGCAGCCATAGCCATAGCCATAGCAGCCATAGCCATAGCCATAGCAGTTATAGCCATAGACATAGCCATAGCAGCCATAGCCATAGCCATAGCCATAGCAGACATAGCCATAGCCATAGCAGCCATAGCCATAGCCAAACCCATAGCAGCCATAGCCATAGCCATAGCAGTCATGGCCATAGCCATAGACAAAGCAGCCATAGCCATAGCCACAGCCATAGCAGCCATAGCCATAACCATAGCAGCCATAGCCATAGCCATAGCAGACATAACCACAGCCACAGCAGCCATAGCCATAGCCATAGCAGCCATAGCCATAGCCATAGCAGCCAGAGCCAGAGCCACAGCAGCCGTAGACATAGCCATAGCCTTAGGGGCCATAGACATAACCATAGCCATAGCAGCCATAGAAATAGCCATAGCCGCCACAGCCATGGCCATTGTATCCAAAACCATAGCCATAGCAGCCATAGCCAAAGACATAGCCATAGCAGCCATAGCCATAGCCATAGCCATAGCCATAGCAGCCATAGCCATAGCCATAGCAGACATAGCCATAGCCATAGCCATAGCAGCCGTATCCATAGCCATAGTAGCCATAGCCATAGCCATAGCAGCCATAGTCGCCATAACCATAACCATAGCAGCCATAGCCATAGCCATAGCAGACATAGCCATAGCCATAGCCATAGCAGCCGTATCCATAGCCATAGTAGCCTTAGCCATAGCCATAGCACCCATAGCCGCCATAGCCATAGCCATAGCAGCCATAGCCATAGCCATTGCAGCCATAGCCATAGCCATAGCAGCCATAGCCACAGCCATAGCAGCCATAGCCATAGCTATAGCAGCCAGAGCCGGAGCCACAGCAGCCGTAGACATAGCCATAGCCTTAGCAGCCATAGCCATAACCATAGCTATAGCAGCCATAGCAGCCATAGACATATCCATAGCAGCCAGAGCCAGAGCCACAGCAGCCGTAGACATAGCCATAGCATCCATAGCCATAGCAGCCGTAGCCATAGCCATAGCTGCCATAATCATAACCTTAGCCATTGCAGCCATAGCCATAGCCATAGCAGCCATAGCCGTAGCCATAGCAGCCATAGCCATAGTCATAGCAGCCATAGCCATAGCCATAGCAGCCATAGCGATAGCCGTAGCAGCCGTAGGCATAGCCATAGCAGCCATAGCTATATCCATAGCAGACACACACATAGCCACAGCCATAGCAGCCATAATCATAGCCATAGCCATAGCAGCCATAGCCATGGCCATAGTAGCCAAAGCCATAGCCATAGCAGCCATATCCGTAGACATAGCCATATCAGCCATAGCCACAGCTACAGCCATAGCCATTGCCATAGCAGCCATAGCCATAGCCATAGCAGCCATAGCCATAGGCATAGCAGCCATAGCCATAGCCATAGCAGCCATAGCCATAGCCATAGCAGTCATAGCTATAGCCATAGCCATAGCAGCCATAGCCATAGCCATAGCCATAGCAGCCATAGCCATAGCCATAGCAGCCATAGCCATAGCCATACCCATAGCAGCCATAGCCATAGCCATAGCCGTCATAGCCATAGCCACAGCCATAGCAGCCATAGCCATAGCCATAGCCATAGCAGCCATAGCCATAGCCATAGTAGCCATAGCAATAGCCATAGCAGCCATAACCACAGCCATAGCAGCCATAGCCATAGCCATAGCAGCCATAGCCATAGCCATAGCAGCCAGAGCCAGAGCCACAGCAGCCGTAGACATAGCCATAGCCTTGGCAGTCATAGCCATAGCCATAGCCATAGCAGCCATAGCCATAGCCATAGCAGCCATAGCAATAGCCATAGCAGCCATAACCACAGCCATAGCAGCCATAGCCATAGCCACAGCAGTTATAGCCATAGACATAGCAGCCGGAGCCAGAGCCACAGCAGCCGTAGACATAGCCATAGCCTTAGCAGCCATAGCCATAGCCATAGCCATAGCAGCCATAGCCATAGCCATAGCAGCCATACCAATGGCCATAGTAGCCAAAGCCGTAGCCATAGCAGCCATAGCCATAGCCATATCCATAGCGGCCATAGCCATAGCCATAGCAGTCATAGCCATAGCCATAGCCATAGCAGCCATGGCCATAGCCATAGCCATAGCAGCCATAGCCATAGCCATAGCAGCCATAGCCATAACCATAGCAGCCATAGCAATAGCCATAGCAGCCATAACCACAGCCATAGCAGCCATAGCCATAGCCATAGCAGCCATAGCCATAGCCATAGCAGTTATAGCCATAGACATAGCCATAGCAGCCATAGCCATAGCCATAGCAGCCATAGCCATAGCCAAACCCATAGCAGCCATAGCCATAGCCATAGCAGTCATGGCCATAGCCATAGACAAAGCAGCCATAGCCATAGCCACAGCCATAGCAGCCATAGCCATAACCATAGCAGCCATAGCAATAGCCATAGCAGCCATAACCACAGCCATAGCAGCCATAGCCATAGCCATAGCAGCCATAGCCATAGCCATAGCAGTTATAGCCATAGACATAGCCATAGCAGCCATAGCCATAGCCATAGCCATAGCAGAAATAGCCATAGCCATAGCAGCCATAGCCATAGCCAAACCCATAGCAGCCATAGCCATAGCCATAGCAGTCATGGCCATAGCCATAGACAAAGCAGCCATAGCCATAGCCACAGCCATAGCAGCCATAGCCATAACCATAGCAGCCATAGCCATAGCCATAGCAGACATAACCACAGCCACAGCAGCCATAGCCATAGCCATAGCAGCCATAGCCATAGCCATAGCAGCCAGAGCCAGAGCCACAGCAGCCGTAGACATAGCCATAGCCTTAGGGGCCATAGACATAACCATAGCCATAGCAGCCATAGAAATAGCCATAGCCGCCATAGCCATGGCCATAGTATCCAAAACCATAGCCATAGCAGCCATAGCCATAGCCATAGCCATAGCAGCCATAGCCATAGCCATAGCCATAGCCATAGCAGCCATAGCCATAGCCATAGCAGACATAGCCACAGCCATAGCAGCCATAGCCATAGCCATAGCTGCCATAGGCATAGCCATACCCATAGCAGCCATAGACATAGCCATAGCAGTCATAGCCACAGCCATAGCCATAGCAGCCATAGCCATAGCCATAGCAGCCATAGCCATAGCCATAGCAGCCATAGCAATAGCCATAGCAGCCATAACCACAGCCATAGCAGCCATAGCCATAGCCATAGCAGCCATAGCCATAGCTATAGCAGTCATAGCCATAGACATAGCCATAGCAGCTATAGCCATAGCCATAGCCATAGCAGACATAGCCATAGCCATAGCAGCCATAGCCATAGCCATACCCATAGCAGCCATAGCCATAGCCATAGCAATCATGGCCATAGCCAGAGACAAAGCAGCCATAGCCATAGCCACAGCCATAGCAGCCATAGCCATAACCATAGCAGCCATAGCCATAGCCATAGCAGACATAACCACAGCCATAGCAGCCATAGCCATAGCCATAGCAGCCATAGCCATCGCCATAGCCTTAGCAGCAATAGCCATAGTCATAGCCATAGCCATAGCAGCTATAGCCATAGCCATAGCCATAGCAGCCACAGCCGTAGCCATAGCAGCCATAGCCATAGCCATAGCAGCCATAGTAGCCATAGCCATAGCCATTGCAGCCATAGCCATAGACATAACCATAGCCGCCAAAACCATAGCCGTAGCCATAGCCATAGCAGCCATAGCCATAGCCATAGCAGCCATAGCCATAGCAGCCATAGCCACAGTCATAGCAGCCATAGCCATAGCCATAGCAATAGCAGCCATAGATATAGCCATAGCAGCCATAGCCATAGCCATACCCATAGCAGCCATAGCCATAGCCATAGCCATAGCAGCCATAGCCATATCCATAGCAGCCATAGCCATAGCCATAGCAGCCATAACCACAGCCACAGCAGCCATAGCCATAGCCATAGCACCCATAGACATAGCCACAGCAGCCAGAGGCAGAGCCACAGCAGCCGTAGACATAGCCATAGCCTTAGCAGCCGTAGACATAACCATAGCCATAGCAGCCATAGCCATAGCCATAGCAGCCATATCCATGGACATAGTAGCCAAAGCCATAGCCATAGCAGCCATAGCCATAGACATAGCCATAGCAGCCATAGCCGTAGCCATAGCCATAGCCATAGCAGTCATAGCCATAGCCATAGCTGCCATAGTCATAACCATAGCCATAGAAGCCATAGCCATAGCCATAGCAGCCATAGCCGTAGCCATAGCAGCAATAGCCATAGCCATAGCAGCCATAGCCATAGTCATAGCAGCCATAGCGATAGCCATAGCAGCCATAGCCACAGCCATGGCGGACATAGCAGCCATAGCCGTAGCCATAGCCATAGTCACAGCAGCCATAGCGATAGCCATAGCAGCCATAGCCATAGTCATAGCAGCCATAGCCATAGCCACAGCCATATCAGCCATATCCATAGCCATAGCAGCCATAGCGATAGCCATAGCAGCCGTAGGCAGAGCCATAGCAGCCATAGCTATATCCATAGTAGACACACACATAGCCACAGCCATAGCAGCCATAATCATAGCCATAGCCATAGCAGCCAATGCCATAGCCATAGCCATAGCAGCTGTAGCCATTGCCAAAGCGGCCATAGCCATAGCCACAGCAGCCTTAGCCATAGCCATAGCCAGAGCAGCCATAGCCATAGCAGCCGCAGCCATAGCCACAGCCATAGCAGCCATAGCCATAACCATAGCAGCCATAGCCATAGCCATAACAGACATAACCACAGCCATAGCAGCCATAGCCATAGCCATAGCAGCCATAGCCATAGCCATAGCAGCCATAGCCATAGCCATAGCAGCCAGAGCCAGAGCCACAGCAGCCGTAGTCATAGCCATAGCCTTAGCAGCCATACACAGAACCATGGCCATAGCAGCCATAGCCATAGCCATAGCAGCCATAGTCACAGCCATAGCAGCCATAGCCACAGCCATAGCAGCCATAGCCATAGCCATAACAGCCATAGCCATAGCCATAGCAGTTATAGCCATAGACATAGCCATAGCAGCCATAGCCATAGCCATAGCCATAGCAGACATAGCCATAGCCATAGCAGCCATAGCCATAGCCAAACCCATAGCAGCCATAGCCATAGCCATAGCAGTCATGGCCATAGCCATAGACAAAGCAGCCATAGCCATAGCCACAGCCATAGCAGCCATAGCCATAACCATAGCAGCCATAGCCATAGCCATAGCAGACATAACCACAGCCACAGCAGCCATAGCCATAGCCATAGCAGCCATAGCCATAGCCATAGCAGCCAGAGCCAGAGCCACAGCAGCCGTAGACATAGCCATAGCCTTAGGGGCCATAGACATAACCATAGCCATAGCAGCCATAGAAATAGCCATAGCCGCCACAGCCATGGCCATTGTATCCAAAACCATAGCCATAGCAGCCATAGCCAAAGACATAGCCATAGCAGCCATAGCCATAGCCATAGCCATAGCCATAGCAGCCATAGCCATAGCCATAGCAGACATAGCCATAGCCATAGCCATAGCAGCCGTATCCATAGCCATAGTAGCCATAGCCATAGCCATAGCAGCCATAGTCGCCATAACCATAACCATAGCAGCCATAGCCATAGCCATAGCAGACATAGCCATAGCCATAGCCATAGCAGCCGTATCCATAGCCATAGTAGCCTTAGCCATAGCCATAGCAGCCATAGCCGCCATAGCCATAGCCATAGCAGCCATAGCCATAGCCATTGCAGCCATAGCCATAGCCATAGCAGCCATAGCCATAGCCATAGCAGCCATAGCCATAGCTATAGCAGCCAGAGCCGGAGCCACAGCAGCCGTAGACATAGCCATAGCCTTAGCAGCCATAGCCATAACCATAGCTATAGCAGCCATAGCCATAGCAGCCATAGACATATCCATAGCAGCCAGAGCCAGAGCCACAGCAGCCGTAGACATAGCCATAGCATCCATAGCCATAGCAGCCGTAGCCATAGCCATAGCTGCCATAATCATAACCTTAGCCATTGCAGCCATAGCCATAGCCATAGCAGCCATAGCCGTAGCCATAGCAGCCATAGCCATAGTCATAGCAGCCATAGCCATAGCCATAGCAGCCATAGTGATAGCCGTAGCAGCCGTAGGCATAGCCATAGCAGCCATAGCTATATCCATAGCAGACACACACATAGCCACAGCCATAGCAGCCATAATCATAGCCATAGCCATAGCAGCCATAGCCATGGCCATAGTAGCCAAAGCCATAGCCATAGCAGCCATATCCGTAGACATAGCCATATCAGCCATAGCCACAGCCACAGCCATAGCCATTGCCATAGCAGCCATAGCCATAGCCATAGCAGCCATAGCCATAGGCATAGCAGCCATAGCCATAGCCATAGCAGCCATAGCCATAGCCATAGCAGTCATAGCTATAGCCATAGCCATAGCAGCCATAGCCATAGCCATAGCCATAGCAGACATAGCCATAGCCATAGCAGCCATAACCACAGCCATAGCAGCCATAGCCATAGCCATAGCAGCCATAGCCATAGCCATAGCAGCCAGAGCCAGAGCCACAGCAGCCGTAGACATAGCCATAGCCTTGGCAGTCATAGCCATAGCCATAGCCATAGCAGCCATAGCCATAGCCATAGCAGCCATAGCAAGAGCCATAGCAGCCATAACCACAGCCATAGCAGCCATAGCCATAGCCATAGCAGTTATAGCCATAGACATAGCAGCCGGAGCCAGAGCCACAGCAGCCGTAGACATAGCCATAGCCTTAGCAGCCATAGCCATAGCCATAGCCATAGCAGCCATAGCCATAGCCATAGCAGCCATACCAATGGCCATAGTAGCCAAAGCCGTAGCCATAGCAGCCATAGACATAGCCATATCCATAGCGGCCATAGCCATAGCCATAGCAGTCATAGCCATAGCCATAGCCATAGCAGCCATGGCCATAGCCATAGCCATAGCAGCCATAGCCATAGCCATAGCAGCCATAGCCATAACCATAGCAGCCATAGCCATAGCCATAGCAGACATAGCCATAGCCATAGCAGCCATAACCACAGCCATAGCAGCCATAGCCATAGCCATAGCAGCCATAGCCATAGCCATAGCAGCCAGAGCCAGAGCCACAGCAGCCGTAGACATAGCCATAGCCTTGGCAGTCATAGCCATAGCCATAGCCATAGCAGCCATAGCCATAGCCATAGCAGCCATAGCAAGAGCCATAGCAGCCATAACCACAGCCATAGCAGCCATAGCCATAGCCATAGCAGTTATAGCCATAGACATAGCAGCCGGAGCCAGAGCCACAGCAGCCGTAGACATAGCCATAGCCTTAGCAGCCATAGCCATAGCCATAGCCATAGCAGCCATAGCCATAGCCATAGCAGCCATACCAATGGCCATAGTAGCCAAAGCCGTAGCCATAGCAGCCATAGACATAGCCATATCCATAGCGGCCATAGCCATAGCCATAGCAGTCATAGCCATAGCCATAGCCATAGCAGCCATGGCCATAGCCATAGCCATAGCAGCCATAGCCATAGCCATAGCAGCCATAGCCATAACCATAGCAGCCATAGCCATAGCCATAGCAGACATAACCACAGCCACAGCAGCCATAGCCATAGCCATAGCAGCCATAGCCATAGCCATAGCAGCCAGAGCCATAGCCATAGCCATAGCAGACATAGCCATAGCCATAGCAGCCATAGCCATAGCCAAACCCATAGCAGCCATAGCCATAGCCATAGCAGTCATGGCCATAGCCATAGACAAAGCAGCCATAGCCATAGCCACAGCCATAGCAGCCATAGCCATAACCATAGCAGCCATAACCACAGCCATAGCAGCCATAGCCATAGCCATAGCAGCCATAGCCATAGCCATAGCAGCCAGAGCCAGAGCCACAGCAGCCGTAGCCATAGCCATAGCAGCCATAGCCATAGCCATAGCAGCCAGAGCCATAGCCATAGCCATAGCAGACATAGCCATAGCCATAGCAGCCATAGCCATAGCCAAACCCATAGCAGCCATAGCCATAGCCATAGCAGTCATGGCCATAGCCATAGACAAAGCAGCCATAGCCATAGCCACAGCCATAGCAGCCATAGCCATAACCATAGCAGCCATAGCAATAGCCATAGCAGCCATAACCACAGCCATAGCAGCCATAGCCATAGCCATAGCAGCCATAGCCATAGCCATAGCAGTTATAGCCATAGACATAGCCATAGCAGCCATAGCCATAGCCATAGCCATAGCAGAAATAGCCATAGCCATAGCAGCCATAGCCATAGCCAAACCCATAGCAGCCATAGCCATAGCCATAGCAGTCATGGCCATAGCCATAGACAAAGCAGCCATAGCCATAGCCACAGCCATAGCAGCCATAGCCATAACCATAGCAGCCATAGCCATAGCCATAGCAGACATAACCACAGCCACAGCAGCCATAGCCATAGCCATAGCAGCCATAGCCATAGCCATAGCAGCCAGAGCCAGAGCCACAGCAGCCGTAGACATAGCCATAGCCTTAGGGGCCATAGACATAACCATAGCCATAGCAGCCATAGAAATAGCCATAGCCGCCATAGCCATGGCCATAGTATCCAAAACCATAGCCATAGCAGCCATAGCCAAAGACATAGCCATAGCAGCCATAGCCATAGCCATAGCCATAGCCATAGCAGCCATAGCCATAGCCATAGCAGACATAGCCATAGCCATAGCCATAGCAGCCGTATCCATAGCCATAGTAGCCATAGCCATAGCCATAGCAGCCATACCAATGGCCATAGTAGCCAAAGCCGTAGCCATAGCAGCCATAGCCATAGCCATATCCATAGCGGCCATAGCCATAGCCATAGCAGTCATAGCCATAGCCATAGCCATAGCAGCCATAGCCATAGCCATAGCCATAGCCATAGCAGCCATAGCCATAGCCATAGCAGCCATAGCCATAGCCATTGCAGCCATAGCCATAGCCATAGCAGCCATAGCCATAGCCATAGCAGTCATGGCCATAGCCATAGACAAAGCAACCATAGCCATAGCCACAGCCATAGCAGCCATAGCCATAACCATAGCAGCCATAGCCATAGCCATAGCAGACATAACCACAGCCATAGCAGCTATAGCCATAGCCATAGCAGCCATAGCCATCGCCATAGCCTTAGCAGCAATAGCCATAGTCATAGCCATAGGCATAGGAGCTATAGCCATAGCCATAGCCATAGCAGCCATTGCCATAGCCATAGCAGCCATAACCACAGCCATAGCGGCCATAGCCATAGCCATAGCAGCCAGAGCCATAGCAGCCAGAGCCAGAGCCACAGCAGCCGTAGACATAGCCATAGCCTTAGCAGCCATAGACATAATCATAGCCATAGCAGCCATAGCCATAGCCACAGCAGCCACAGCCATGGCCATAGTAGCCAAAGTCATAGCCATGGCCATAGTAGCCAAAGCCATAGCCATTGCAGCCATAGCCATAGACATAGCCATAGCCGCCAAAACCATAGCCGTAGCCATAGCCATAGCAGCCATAGCCATAGCCATAGCAGCCATACCAATGGCCATAGTAGCCAAAGCCGTAGCCATAGCAGCCATAGCCATAGCCATATCCATAGCGGCCATAGCCATAGCCATAGCAGTCGCAGCCATAGCCATAGCCATAGCAGCCATAGCCATAGCCATAGCCATAGCCATAGCAGCCATAGCCATAGCCATAGCAGCCATAGCCATAGCCATAGCAGACATAGCCACAGCCATAGCAGCCATAGCCATAGCCATAGCTGCCATAGGCATAGCCATACCCATAGCAGCCATAGACATAGCCATAGCAGTCATAGCCACAGCCATAGCCATAGCAGCCATAGCCATAGCCATAGCAGCCATAGCCATAGCCATAGCAGCCATAGCAATAGCCATAGCAGCCATAACCACAGCCATAGCAGCCATAGCCATAGCCATAGCAGCCATAGCCATAGCTATAGCAGTCATAGCCATAGACATAGCCATAGCAGCTATAGCCATAGCCATAGCCATAGCAGACATAGCCATAGCCATAGCAGCCATAGCCATAGCCATAGCAGCCATAGTAGCCATAGCCATAGCCATTGCAGCCATAGCCATAGACATAACCATAGCCGCCAAAACCATAGCCGTAGCCATAGCCATAGCAGCCATAGCCATAGCCATAGCAGCCATAGCCATAGCAGCCATAGCCACAGTCATAGCAGCCATAGCCATAGCCATAGCCATAGCAGCCATAGATATAGCCATAGCAGCCATAGCCATAGCCATACCCATAGCAGCCATAGCCATAGCCATAGCCATAGCAGCCATAGCCATAGCCATAGCAGCCATAACCACAGCCACAGCAGCCATAGCCATAGCCATAGCACCCATAGACATAGCCACAGCAGCCAGAGGCAGAGCCACAGCAGCCGTAGACATAGCCATAGCCTTAGCAGCCGTAGACATAACCATAGCCATAGCAGCCATAGCCATAGCCATAGCAGCCATATCCATGGACATAGTAGCCAAAGCCATAGCCATAGCAGCCATAGCCATAGACATAGCCATAGCAGCCATAGCCGTAGCCATAGCCATAGCCATAGCAGTCATAGCCATAGCCATAGCTGCCATAGTCATAACCATAGCCATAGAAGCCATAGCCATAGCCATAGCAGCCATAGCCGTAGCCATAGCAGCAATAGCCATAGCCATAGCAGCCATAGCCATAGTCATAGCAGCCATAGCGATAGCCATGGCAGCCATAGCCACAGCCATGGCGGACATAGCAGCCATAGCCGTAGCCATAGCCATAGTCACAGCAGCCATAGCGATAGCCATAGCAGCCATAGCCATAGTCATAGCAGCCATAGCCATAGCCACAGCCATATCAGCCATATCCATAGCCATAGCAGCCATAGCGATAGCCATAGCAGCCGTAGGCAGAGCCATAGCAGCCATAGCTATATCCATAGTAGACACACACATAGCCACAGCCATAGCAGCCATAATCATAGCCATAGCCATAGCAGCCAATGCCATAGCCATAGCCATAGCAGCTGTAGCCATTGCCAAAGCGGCCATAGCCATAGCCACAGCAGCCTTAGCCATAGCCATAGCCAGAGCAGCCATAGCCATAGCAGCCGCAGCCATAGCCACAGCCATAGCAGCCATAGCCATAACCATAGCAGCCATAGCCATAGCCATAGCAGACATAACCACAGCCATAGCAGCCATAGCCATAGCCATAGCAGCCATAGCCATAGCCATAGCAGCCATAGCCATAGCCATAGCAGCCAGAGCCAGAGCCACAGCAGCCGTAGTCATAGCCATAGCCTTAGCAGCCATACACAGAACCATAGCCATAGCAGCCATAGCCATAGCCATAGCAGCCATAGTCACAGCCATAGCAGCCATAGCCACAGCCGTAGCAGCCATAGCCATAGCCATAGCAGCCATAACCATAGCCATAGCAGCCATAGCGATAGCCATAGCAGACGTAGGCAGAGCCATAGCAGCCATAGCTATATCCATAGTAGACACACACATAGCCACAGGCATAGCAGCCATAATCATAGCCATAGCCATAGCAGCCAATGCCATAGCCATAGCCATAGCAGCTGTAGCCACTGCCAAAGCGGCCATAGCCATAGCCACAGCAGCCTTAGCCATAGCCATAGCCACACCAGCCATAGCCATAGCAGCCGCAGCCATAGCCACAGCCATAGTAGCCATAGCCATAACAATAGCAGCCATAGCCATAGCAGACATAACCACAGCCATAGCAGCCATAGCCACAGCCATAGCAGCCATAGCCATAGCCATAGCAGCCAGAGGCAGAGCCACAGCAGCCGTAGACATAGCCATAGCCTTAGGAGCCATAGACATAACCATAGCCATAGCAGCCATAGCCATAGCCATAGCCGCCACAGCCATGGCCATAGTATCCAAAACCATAGCCATAGCAGCCATAGCCAAAGACATAGCCATAGCAGCCATAGCCATAGCCATAGCCATAGCCATAGCAGCCATAGCCATAGCCATAGCAGACATAGCCATAGCCATAGCCATAGCAGCCGTATCCATAGCCATAGTAGCCATAGCAATAGCCATAGCACCCATAGTCGCCATAGCCATAACCATAGCAGCCATAGCCATAGCCATAGCAGACATAGCCATAGCCATAGAAATAGCAGCCGTATCCATAGACATAGTAGACATAGCCATAGCCATAGCAGCCATAGCCGCCATAGCTATAGCCATAGCAGCCATAGTAGACACAGCCATAGCCATAGCAGCCATAGCCATAGCCATATCAGGCATAGCCGCAGCCATAGCAGCCATAGCCATAGCCATAGCAGCCATAACCACAGCCATAGCAGCCATAGCCATAGCCATAGCAGCCATAGCCATAGCCATATCCATAGCGGCCATAGCCATAGCCATAGCAGTCATAGCCATAGCCATAGCCATAGCAGCCATGGCCATAGCCATAGCCATAGCAGCCATAGCCATAGCCATAGCAGCCATAGCCATAGCCATAGCAGCCAGAGCCATAGCCATAGCCATAGCAGACATAGCCATAGCCATAGCAGCCATAGCCATAGCCAAACCCATAGCAGCCATAGCCATAGCCATAGCAGTCATGGCTATAGCCATAGACAAAGCAGCCATAGCCATAGCCACAGCCATAGCAGCCATAGCCATAACCATAGCAGCCATAGCAATAGCCATAGCAGCCATAACCACAGCCATAGCAGCCATAGCCATAGCCATAGCAGCCATAGCCATAGCCATAGCAGTTATAGCCATAGACATAGCCATAGCAGCCATAGCCATAGCCATAGCCATAGCAGAAATAGCCATAGCCATAGCAGCCATAGCCATAGCCAAACCCATAGCAGCCATAGCCATAGCCATAGCAGTCATGGCAATAGCCATAGACAAAGCAGCCATAGCCATAGCCACAGCCATAGCAGCCATAGCCATAACCATAGCAGCCATAGCCATAGCCATAGCAGACATAACCACAGCCATAGCAGCCATAGCCATAGCCATAGCAGCCATAGCCATAGCCATAGCAGCCATAGCCATAGCCATAGCAGCCAGAGCCAGAGCCACAGCAGCCGTAGTCATAGCCATAGCCTTAGCAGCCATACACAGAACCATAGCCATAGCAGCCATAGCCATAGCCATAGCAGCCATAGTCACAGCCATAGCAGCCATAGCCACAGCCGTAGCAGCCATAGCCATAGCCATAGCAGCCATAACCATAGCCATAGCAGCCATAGCGATAGCCATAGCAGCCGTAGGCAGAGCCATAGCAGCCATAGCTATATCCATAGTAGACACACACATAGCCACAGGCATAGCAGCCATAATCATAGCCATAGCCATAGCAGCCAATGCCATAGCCATAGCCATAGCAGCTGTAGCCACTGCCAAAGCGGCCATAGCCATAGCCACAGCAGCCTTAGCCATAGCCATAGCCACAGCAGCCATAGCCATAGCAGCCGTAGCCATAGCCACAGCCATAGCAGCCATAGCCATAACCATAGCAGCCATAGCCATAGCAGACGTAACCACAGCCATAGCAGCCATAGCCACAGCCATAGCAGCCATAGCCATAGCCATAGCAGCCAGAGGCAGAGCCACAGCAGCCGTAGACATAGCCATAGCCTTAGGAGCCATAGACATAACCATAGCCATAGCAGCCATAGCCATAGCCATAGCCGCCACAGCCATGGCCATAGTACCCAAAACAATAGCCATAGCAGCCATAGCCAAAGACATAGCCATAGCAGCCATAGCCATAGCCATAGCCATAGCCATAGCAGCCATAGCCATAGCCATAGCAGACATAGCCATAGCCATAGCCATAGCAGCCGTATCCATAGCCATAGTAGCCATAGCAATAGCCATAGCACCCATAGTCGCCATAGCCATAACCATAGCAGGCATAGCCATAGCCATAGCAGACGTAGCCATAGCCATAGTCATAGCAGCCGTATCCATAGACATAGTAGACATAGCCATAGCCATAGCAGCCATAGCCGCCATAGCTATAGCCATAGCAGCCATAGTAGACACAGCCATAGCCATAGCAGCCATAGCCATAGTCATATCAGGCATAGCCGCAGCCATAGCAGCCATAGCCATAGCCATAGCAGCCATAACCACAGCCATAGCAGCCATAGCCATAGCCATAGCAGCCATAGCCATAGCCATAGCAGCCATATCCATAGCCATAGCAGCCATAGTCGTAGCCATAGCAGCCATAGCCATAGCCATTGCAGCCATAGCCATAGCCATAGCAGCCATAGCGATAGCCGTAGCAGCCGTAGGCATAGCCATAGCAGCCATAGCTATATCCATAGCAGACACACACATAGGCACAGCCATAGCAGCCATAATCATAGCCATAGCCATAGCAGCCATAGCCATGGCCATAGTAGCCAAAGCCATAGCCATAGCAGCCATATCCGCAGACATAGCCATAGCAGCCATAGCCATAGCCACAGCCATAGCCATTGCCATAGCAGCCATAGCCATAGCCATAGCAGCCATAGCCATAGGCATAGCAGCCATAGCCATAGCCATAGCAGCCATAGCCATAGCCATAGCAGTCATAGCTATAGCCATAGCCATAGCAGCCATAGCCATAGCCATAGCCATAGCAGCCACAGCCATAGCCATAGCAGCCATAGCCATAGCCATACCCATAGCAGCCATAGACATAGCCATAGCCGTCATAGCCATAGCCACAGCCATAGCAGCCATAGCCATAGCCATAGCCATAGCAGCCATAGCCATAGCCATAGCAGCCATAGCAATAGCCATAGCAGCCATAACCACAGCCATAGCAGCCATAGCCATAGCCATAGCAGCCATAGCCATAGCCATAGCAGCCAGAGCCAGAGCCACAGCAGCCGTAGACATAGCCATAGCCTTGGCAGCCATAGCCATAGCCATAGCCATAGCAGCCATAGCCATAGCCATAGCAGCCATAGCAATAGCCATAGCAGCCATAACCACAGCCATAGCAGCCATAGCCATAGCCATAGCAGCCATAGCCATAGCCATAGCAGTTATAGCCATAGACATAGCAGCCATAGGCATACCCATAGCAGACGGAGCCAGAGCCACAGCAGCCGTAGACATAGCCATAGCCTTAGCAGCCATAGCCATAGCCATAGCCATAGCAGCCATAGCCATAGCCATAGCAGCCATACCAATGGCCATAGTAGCCAAAGCCGTAGCCATAGCAGCCATAGCCATAGCCATATCCATAGCGGCCATAGCCATAGCCATAGCAGTCATAGCCATAGCCATAGCCATAGCAGCCATGGCCATAGCCATAGCCATAGCAGCCATAGCCATAGCCATAGCAGCCATAGCCATAGCCATAGCAGACATAGCCACAGCCATAGCAGCCATAGCCATAGCCATAGCTGCCATAGGCATAGCCATACCCATAGCAGCCATAGACATAGCCACAGCAGTCATAGCCATAGCCATAGCCATAGCAGCCATAGCCATAGCGATAGCCATAGCAGCCATAGCCATAGCCATAGCAGCCATAGCAATAGCCATAGCAGCCATAACCACGGCCATAGCAGCCATAGCCATATCCATAGCGGCCATAGCCATAGCCATAGCAGTCATAGCCATAGCCATAGCCATAGCAGCCATGGCCATAGCCATAGCCATAGCAGCCATAGCCATAGCCATAGCAGCCATAGCCATAGCCATAGCAGCCAGAGCCATAGCCATAGCCATAGCAGACATAGCCATAGCCATAGCAGCCATAGCCATAGCCAAACCCATAGCAGCCATAGCCATAGCCATAGCAGTCATGGCTATAGCCATAGACAAAGCAGCCATAGCCATAGCCACAGCCATAGCAGCCATAGCCATAACCATAGCAGCCATAGCAATAGCCATAGCAGCCATAACCACAGCCATAGCAGCCATAGCCATAGCCATAGCAGCCATAGCCATAGCCATAGCAGTTATAGCCATAGACATAGCCATAGCAGCCATAGCCATAGCCATAGCCATAGCAGAAATAGCCATAGCCATAGCAGCCATAGCCATAGCCAAACCCATAGCAGCCATAGCCATAGCCATAGCAGTCATGGCAATAGCCATAGACAAAGCAGCCATAGCCATAGCCACAGCCATAGCAGCCATAGCCATAACCATAGCAGCCATAGCCATAGCCATAGCAGACATAACCACAGCCATAGCAGCCATAGCCATAGCCATAGCAGCCATAGCCATAGCCATAGCAGCCATAGCCATAGCCATAGCAGCCAGAGCCAGAGCCACAGCAGCCGTAGTCATAGCCATAGCCTTAGCAGCCATACACAGAACCATAGCCATAGCAGCCATAGCCATAGCCATAGCAGCCATAGTCACAGCCATAGCAGCCATAGCCACAGCCGTAGCAGCCATAGCCATAGCCATAGCAGCCATAACCATAGCCATAGCAGCCATAGCGATAGCCATAGCAGCCGTAGGCAGAGCCATAGCAGCCATAGCTATATCCATAGTAGACACACACATAGCCACAGGCATAGCAGCCATAATCATAGCCATAGCCATAGCAGCCAATGCCATAGCCATAGCCATAGCAGCTGTAGCCACTGCCAAAGCGGCCATAGCCATAGCCACAGCAGCCTTAGCCATAGCCATAGCCACAGCAGCCATAGCCATAGCAGCCGTAGCCATAGCCACAGCCATAGCAGCCATAGCCATAACCATAGCAGCCATAGCCATAGCAGACGTAACCACAGCCATAGCAGCCATAGCCACAGCCATAGCAGCCATAGCCATAGCCATAGCAGCCAGAGGCAGAGCCACAGCAGCCGTAGACATAGCCATAGCCTTAGGAGCCATAGACATAACCATAGCCATAGCAGCCATAGCCATAGCCATAGCCGCCACAGCCATGGCCATAGTACCCAAAACAATAGCCATAGCAGCCATAGCCAAAGACATAGCCATAGCAGCCATAGCCATAGCCATAGCCATAGCCATAGCAGCCATAGCCATAGCCATAGCAGACATAGCCATAGCCATAGCCATAGCAGCCGTATCCATAGCCATAGTAGCCATAGCAATAGCCATAGCACCCATAGTCGCCATAGCCATAACCATAGCAGGCATAGCCATAGCCATAGCAGACGTAGCCATAGCCATAGTCATAGCAGCCGTATCCATAGACATAGTAGACATAGCCATAGCCATAGCAGCCATAGCCGCCATAGCTATAGCCATAGCAGCCATAGTAGACACAGCCATAGCCATAGCAGCCATAGCCATAGTCATATCAGGCATAGCCGCAGCCATAGCAGCCATAGCCATAGCCATAGCAGCCATAACCACAGCCATAGCAGCCATAGCCATAGCCATAGCAGCCATAGCCATAGCCATAGCAGCCATATCCATAGCCATAGCAGCCATAGTCGTAGCCATAGCAGCCATAGCCATAGCCATTGCAGCCATAGCCATAGCCATAGCAGCCATAGCGATAGCCGTAGCAGCCGTAGGCATAGCCATAGCAGCCATAGCTATATCCATAGCAGACACACACATAGGCACAGCCATAGCAGCCATAATCATAGCCATAGCCATAGCAGCCATAGCCATGGCCATAGTAGCCAAAGCCATAGCCATAGCAGCCATATCCGCAGACATAGCCATAGCAGCCATAGCCATAGCCACAGCCATAGCCATTGCCATAGCAGCCATAGCCATAGCCATAGCAGCCATAGCCATAGGCATAGCAGCCATAGCCATAGCCATAGCAGCCATAGCCATAGCCATAGCAGTCATAGCTATAGCCATAGCCATAGCAGCCATAGCCATAGCCATAGCCATAGCAGCCACAGCCATAGCCATAGCAGCCATAGCCATAGCCATACCCATAGCAGCCATAGACATAGCCATAGCCGTCATAGCCATAGCCACAGCCATAGCAGCCATAGCCATAGCCATAGCCATAGCAGCCATAGCCATAGCCATAGCAGCCATAGCAATAGCCATAGCAGCCATAACCACAGCCATAGCAGCCATAGCCATAGCCATAGCAGCCATAGCCATAGCCATAGCAGCCAGAGCCAGAGCCACAGCAGCCGTAGACATAGCCATAGCCTTGGCAGCCATAGCCATAGCCATAGCCATAGCAGCCATAGCCATAGCCATAGCAGCCATAGCAATAGCCATAGCAGCCATAACCACAGCCATAGCAGCCATAGCCATAGCCATAGCAGCCATAGCCATAGCCATAGCAGTTATAGCCATAGACATAGCAGCCATAGGCATACCCATAGCAGACGGAGCCAGAGCCACAGCAGCCGTAGACATAGCCATAGCCTTAGCAGCCATAGCCATAGCCATAGCCATAGCAGCCATAGCCATAGCCATAGCAGCCATACCAATGGCCATAGTAGCCAAAGCCGTAGCCATAGCAGCCATAGCCATAGCCATATCCATAGCGGCCATAGCCATAGCCATAGCAGTCATAGCCATAGCCATAGCCATAGCAGCCATGGCCATAGCCATAGCCATAGCAGCCATAGCCATAGCCATAGCAGCCATAGCCATAGCCATAGCAGACATAGCCACAGCCATAGCAGCCATAGCCATAGCCATAGCTGCCATAGGCATAGCCATACCCATAGCAGCCATAGACATAGCCACAGCAGTCATAGCCATAGCCATAGCCATAGCAGCCATAGCCATAGCGATAGCCATAGCAGCCATAGCCATAGCCATAGCAGCCATAGCAATAGCCATAGCAGCCATAACCACGGCCATAGCAGCCATAGCCATAGCCATAGCAGCCATAGCCATAGCCATAGCAGTTATAGCCATAGACATAGCCATAGCAGCCATAGCCATAGCCGTAGCCATAGCAGACATAGCCATAGCCATAGCAGCCATAGCCATAGCCAAACCCATAGCAGCCATAGCCATAGCCATAGCAGTCATGGCCATAGCCATAGACAAAGCAGCCATAGCCATAGCCACAGCCATAGCAGCCATAGCCATAACCATAGCAGCCATAGCCATAGCCATAGCAGACATAACCACAGCCACAGCAGCCATAGCCATAGCCATAGCAGCCATAGCCATAGCCATAGCCATAGCCGTAGCAGCCATAGCCATAGCCATAGCAGACATAGCCATAGCCATAGCCATAGCAGCCGTATCCATAGCCATAGTAGCCATAGTCATAGCCATAGCATCCACAGTCGCCATAGCCATAACCATAGCAGCCATAGCCATAGCCATAGCAGACATAGCCATAGCCATAGCCATAGCAGCCGTATCCATAGCCATAGTAGCCATAGCCATAGCCATAGCAGCCATAGCCGCCATAGCCATAGCCATAGCAGCCATAGCCATAGCCATTGCAGCCATAGCCATAGCCACAGCAGCCATAGCCATAGCCATACCCATAGCAGCCATAGCCATAGCCATAGCAGCCATAGCCATCGCCATAGCCTTAGCAGCAACAGCCATAGTCATAGCCATAGCCATAGGAGCTATAGCCATAGCCATAGCCATAGCAGCCAGAGCCATAGCAGCCAGAGCCAGAGCCACAGCAGCCGTAGACATAGCCATAGCCTTAGCAGCCATAGACATAATCATAGCCATAGCAGCCATAGCCATAGCCACAGCAGCCACAGCCATGGCCTTAGTAGCCAAAGCCATAGCCATGGCCATAGTAGCCAAAGCCATAGCCATTGCAGCCATAGCCATAGACATAGCCATAGCCGCCAAAACCATAGACGTAGCCATAGCCATAGCAGCCATAGCCATAGCCATAGCAGCCATACCAATGGCCATAGTAGCCAAAGCCGTAGCCATAGCAGCCATAGCCATAGCCATATCCATAGCGGCCATAGCCATAGCCATAGCAGTCATAGCCATAGCCATAGCCATAACAGCCATAGCCATAGCCATAGCCATAGCCATAGCAGCCATAGCCATAGCCATAGCAGCCATAGCCATAGCCATAGCAGACATAGCCACAGCCATAGCAGCCATAGCCATAGCCATAGCTGCCATAGGCATAGCCATACCCATAGCAGCCATAGACATAGCCATAGCAGTCATAGCCATAGCCATAGCCATAGCAGCCATAGCCATAGCCATAGCTGCCATAGGCATAGCCATACCCATAGCAGCCATTGACATAGCCATAGCAGTCATAGCCATAGCCATAGCCATAACAGCCATAGCCATAGCCATAGCCATAGCAGCCATAGCCACAGCCATAGCAGCCATAGCAATAGCCATAGCCATAGCCATAGCCATAGCAGCCATAGCCATAGCCATAGCAGCCATAGCCATAGCCATAGCAGACATAGCCAAACCCATAGCAGCCATAGCCATAGCCATAGCAGTCATGGCCATAGCCATAGACAAAGCAGCCATAGCCATAGCCACAGCCACAGCAGCCATAGCCATAACCGTAGCTGCCATAGCCATAGCCATAGCAGACATAACCACAGCCACAGCAGCCATAGCCATAGCCATAGCAGCCATAGCCGTAACCATAGCTATAGTAGCCATAGCCATAGCAGCCATAGCCATATCCATAGCAGCCAGAGCCAGAGCCACAGCAGCCGTAGACATAGCCATAGCAGCCATAGCCATAGCCATAGCAGCCATAGCCATAGCCATAGCTGACATGGTCATAACCATAGCCATAGCAGCCATTGACATAGCCATAGCAGTCATAGCCATAGCCATAGCCATAACAGCCATAGCCATAGCCATAGCCATAGCAGCCATAGCCATAGCCATAGCAGCCATAGCAATAGCCATAGCCATAGCCATAGCCATAGCAGCCATAGCCATAGCCATAGCAGCCATAGCCATAGCCATAGCAGACATAGCCAAACCCATAGCAGCCATAGCCATAGCCATAGCAGTCATGGCCATAGCCATAGACAAAGCAGCCATAGCCATAGCCACAGCCACAGCAGCCATAGCCATAACCGTAGCTGCCATAGCCATAGCCATAGCAGACATAACCACAGCCACAGCAGCCATAGCCATAGCCATAGCAGCCATAGCCGTAACCATAGCTATAGTAGCCATAGCCATAGCAGCCATAGCCATATCCATAGCAGCCAGAGCCAGAGCCACAGCAGCCGTAGACATAGCCATAGCAGCCATAGCCATAGCCATAGCAGCCATAGCCATAGCCATAGCTGACATGGTCATAACCATAGCCATAGCAGCCATAGCTATAGCCATAGCAGCCATAGTCGTAGCCATAGCAGCCATAGGCATAGCCATTGCAGCCATAGCCATAGCCATAGCAGCCATAGCGATAGCCGTAGCAGCCGTAGGCATAGCCATAGCAGCCATAGCTATATCCATAGCAGACACACACATAGCCACAGCCATAGCAGCCATAATCATAGCCATAGCCATAGCAGCCATAGCCATGGCCATAGTAGCCAAAGCCATAGCCATAGCAGCCATATCCGTAGACATAGCCATAGCAGCCATAGCCATAGCCACAGCCATAGCCATTGCCATAGCAGCCATAGCCATAGCCATAGCAGCCATAGCCATAGGCATAGCAGCCATAGCCATAGCCATAGCAGCCATAGCCATAGCCATAGCAGTCATAGTTATAGCCATAGCCATAGCAGCCATAGCCATAGCCATAGCCATAGCAGCCACAGTCATAGCCATAGCAGCCATAGCCATAGCCATACCCATAGCAGCCATAGACATAGCCATAGCCGTCATAGCCATAGCCACAGCCATAGCAGCCATAGCCATAGCCGTAGCCATAGCAGCCATAGCCATAGCCATGGCAGCCATAGCAATAGCCATAGCAGCCATAACCACAGCCATAGCAGCCATAGCCATAGCCATAGCAGCCATAGCCATAGCCATAGCAGCCAGAGCCAGAGCCACAGCAGCCATAGACATAGCCATAGCCTTGGCAGCCATAGCCATAGCCATAGCCATAGCAGCCATAGCCATTGCCATAGCAGCCATAGCAATAGCCATAGCAGCCATAACCACAGCCATAGCAGCCCTAGCCATAGCCATAGCAGCCATAGCCATAGCCATAGCAGTTATAGCCATAGACATAGCAGCCATAGGCACACCCATAGCAGCCGGAGCCAGAGCCACAGCAGCCGTAGACATAGCCATAGCCTTAGCAGCCATAGCCATAGCCATAGCCATAGCAGCCATAGCCATAGCCATAGCAGCCATACCAATGGCCATAGTAGCCAAAGCCGTAGCCATAGCAGCCATAGCCATAGCCATATCCATAGCGGCCATAGTCATAGCCATAGCAGTCATAGCCATAGCCATAGCCATAGCAGCCATGGCCATAGCCATGGCCATAGCAGCCATAGCCATAGCCATAGCAGCCATAGCCATAGCCACAGCAGACATAGCCACAGCCATAGCAGCCATAGCCATAGCCATAGCTGCCATAGGCATAGCCATACCCATAGCAGCCATAGACATAGCCATAGCAGTCATAGCCATAGCCATAGCCATAGCAGCCATAGCCATAGCCATAGCAGCCATAGCCATAGCCATAGCAGTTATAGCCATAGACATAGCCATAGCAGCCATAGCCATAGCCATAGCCATAGCAGACATAGCCATAGCCATAGCAGCCATAGCCATAGCCAAACCCATAGCAGCCATAGCCATAGCCATAGCAGTCATGGCCATAGCCATAGACAAAGCAGCCATAGCCATAGCCACAGCCATAGCAGCCATAGCCATAGCCATAGCAGCCATAGCCATAGCCATAGCAGACATAACCACAGCCACAGCAGCCATAGCCATAGCCATAGCAGCCATAGCCATAGCCATAGCAGCCAGAGCCAGAGCCACAGCAGCCGTAGACATAGCCATAGCCTTAGGGGCCATAGACATAACCATAGCCATAGCAGCCATAGCTATAGCCATCTCTGCCATAGCGATGGCCATGGTAGCCAAAGCCATAGCCATAACAGCCATAGGCATAGACATAGCCATAGCCATAGCAGTCATAGCCATAGCCATAGCCATAGCAGCCATGGCCATAGCCATAGCCATAGCAGCCATAGCCATAGCCATAGCAGCCATAGCCATAGCCATAGCAGACATAGCCACAGCCATAGCAGCCATAGCCATAGCCATAGCTGCCATAGGCATAGCCATACCCATAGCAGCCATAGACATAGCCATAGCAGTCATAGCCATAGCCATAGCCATAGCAGCCATAGCCATAGCGATAGCCATAGCAGCCATAGCCATAGCCATAGCAGCCATAGCAATAGCCATAGCAGCCATAACCACAGCCATAGTAGCCATAGCCATAGCCATAGCAGCCATAGCCATAGCCATAGCAGTTATAGCCATAGACATAGCCATAGCAGCCATAGCCATAGCCATAGCCATAGCCATAGCCATAGCAGCCATAGCGATAGCCGTAGCAGCCGTAGGCATAGCCATAGCAGCCATAGCTATATCCATAGCAGACACACACATAGCCACAGCCATAGCAGCCATAATCATAGCCATAGCCATAGCAGCCATAGCCATGGCCATAGTAGCCAAAGCCATAGCCATAGCAGCCATATCCGTAGACATAGCCATAGCAGCCATAGCCATGGCCACAGCCATAGCCATTGCCGTAGCAGCCATAGCCATAGCCATAGCAGCCATAGCCATAGGCATAGCAGCCATAGCCATAGCCATAGCAGCCATAGCCATAGCCATAGCAGTCATAGTTATAGCCATAGCCATAGCAGCCATAGCCATAGCCATAGCCATAGCAGCCACAGTCATAGCCATAGCAGCCATAGCCATAGCCATACCCATAGCAGCCATAGACATAGCCATAGCCGTCATAGCCATAGCCACAGCCATAGCAGCCATAGCCATAGCCGTAGCCATAGCAGCCATAGCCATAGCCATGGCAGCCATAGCAATAGCCATAGCAGCCATAACCACAGCCATAGCAGCCATAGCCATAGCCATAGCAGCCATAGCCATAGCCATAGCAGCCAGAGCCAGAGCCACAGCAGCCATAGACATAGCCATAGCCTTGGCAGCCATAGCCATAGCCATAGCCATAGCAGCCATAGCCATTGCCATAGCAGCCATAGCAATAGCCATAGCAGCCATAACCACAGCCATAGCAGCCATAGCCATAGCCATAGCAGCCATAGCCATAGCCATAGCAGTTATAGCCATAGACATAGCAGCCATAGGCACACCCATAGCAGCCGGAGCCAGAGCCACAGCAGCCGTAGACATAGCCATAGCCTTAGCAGCCATAGCCATAGCCATAGCCATAGCAGCCAGAGCCATAGCCATAGCAGCCATACCAATGGCCATAGTAGCCAAAGCCGTAGCCATAGCAGCCATAGCCATAGCCATATCCATAGCGGCCATAGTCATAGCCATAGCAGTCATAGCCATAGCCATAGCCATAGCAGCCATGGCCATAGCCATAGCCATAGCAGCCATAGCCATAGCCATAGCAGCCATAGCTATAGCCATAGCAGACATAGCCACAGCCATAGCAGCCATAGCCATAGCCATAGCTGCCATAGGCATAGCCATACCCATAGCAGCCATAGACATAGCCATAGCAGTCATAGCCATAGCCATAGCCATAGCAGCCATAGCCATAGCCATAGCAGCCATAGCCATAGCCATAGCAGTTATAGCCATAGACATAGCCATAGCAGCCATAGCCATAGCCATAGCCATAGCAGACATAGCCATAGCCATAGCAGCCATAGCCATAGCCAAACCCATAGCAGCCATAGCCATAGCCATAGCAGTCATGGCCATAGCCATAGACAAAGCAGCCATAGCCATAGCCACAGCCATAGCAGCCATAGCCATAGCCATAGCAGCCATAGCCATAGCCATAGCAGCCATAGCCATAGCCATAGCAGACATAGCCACAGCCATAGCAGCCATAGCCATAGCCATAGCTGCCATAGGCATAGCCATACCCATAGCAGCCATAGACATAGCCATAGCAGTCATAGCCATAGCCATAGCCATAGCAGCCATAGCCATAGCCATAGCAGCCATAGCCATAGCCATAGCAGTTATAGCCATAGACATAGCCATAGCAGCCATAGCCATAGCCATAGCCATAGCAGACATAGCCATAGCCATAGCAGCCATAGCCATAGCCAAACCCATAGCAGCCATAGCCATAGCCATAGCAGTCATGGCCATAGCCATAGACAAAGCAGCCATAGCCATAGCCACAGCCATAGCAGCCATAGCCATAGCCATAGCAGCCATAGCCATAGCCATAGCAGACATAACCACAGCCACAGCAGCCATAGCCATAGCCATAGCAGCCATAGCCATAGCCATAGCAGCCAGAGCCAGAGCCACAGCAGCCGTAGACATAGCCATAGCCTTAGGGGCCGTAGACATAACCATAGCCATAGCAGCCATAGCTATAGCCATCTCTGCCATAGCGATGGCCATGGTAGCCAAAGCCATAGCCATAACAGCCATAGGCATAGACATAGCCATAGCCATAGCAGTCATAGCCATAGCCATAGCCATAGCAGCCATGGCCATAGCCATAGCCATAGCAGCCATAGCCATAGCCATAGCAGCCATAGCCATAGCCATAGCAGACATAGCCACAGCCATAGCAGCCATAGCCATAGCCATAGCTGCCATAGGCATAGCCATACCCATAGCAGCCATAGACATAGCCATAGCAGTCATAGCCATAGCCATAGCCATAGCAGCCATAGCCATAGCGATAGCCATAGCAGCCATAGCCATAGCCATAGCAGCCATAGCAATAGCCATAGCAGCCATAACCACAGCCATAGTAGCCATAGCCATAGCCATAGCAGCCATAGCCATAGCCATAGCAGTTATAGCCATAGACATAGCCATAGCAGCCATAGCCATAGCCATAGCCGTACCCATAGCCATAGCAGCCATAGCGATAGCCGTAGCAGCCGTAGGCATAGCCATAGCAGCCATAGCTATATCCATAGCAGACACACACATAGCCACAGCCATAGCAGCCATAATCATAGCCATAGCCATAGCAGCCATAGCCATGGCCATAGTAGCCAAAGCCATAGCCATAGCAGCCATATCCGTAGACATAGCCATAGCAGCCATAGCCATGGCCACAGCCATAGCCATTGCCATAGCAGCCATAGCCATAGCCATAGCAGCCATAGCCATAGGCATAGCAGCCATAGCCATAGCCATAGCAGCCATAGCCATAGCCATAGCAGTCATAGTTATAGCCATAGCCATAGCAGCCATAGCCATAGCCATAGCCATAGCAGCCACAGTCATAGCCATAGCAGCCATAGCCATAGCCATACCCATAGCAGCCATAGGCATAGCCATAGCCGTCATAGCCATAGCCACAGCCATAGCAGCCATAGCCATAGCCGTAGCCATAGCAGCCATAGCCATAGCCATGGCAGCCATAGCAATAGCCATAGCAGCCATAACCACAGCCATAGCAGCCATAGCCATAGCCATAGCAGCCATAGCCATAGCCATAGCAGCCAGAGCCAGAGCCACAGCAGCCATAGACATAGCCATAGCCTTGGCAGCCATAGCCATAGCCATAGCCATAGCAGCCATAGCCATTGCCATAGCAGCCATAGCAATAGCCATAGCAGCCATAACCACAGCCATAGCAGCCATAGCCATAGCCATAGCAGCCATAGCCATAGCCATAGCAGTTATAGCCATAGACATAGCAGCCATAGGCACACCCATAGCAGCCGGAGCCAGAGCCACAGCAGCCGTAGACATAGCCATAGCCTTAGCAGCCATAGCCATAGCCATAGCCATAGCAGCCAGAGCCATAGCCATAGCAGCCATACCAATGGCCATAGTAGCCAAAGCCGTAGCCATAGCAGCCATAGCCATAGCCATATCCATAGCGGCCATAGTCATAGCCATAGCAGTCATAGCCATAGCCATAGCCATAGCAGCCATGGCCATAGCCATAGCCATAGCAGCCATAGCCATAGCCATAGCAGCCATAGCCATAGCCATAGCCATAGCAGCCATAGCCATAGCCATAGCAGACATAGCCACAGCCATAGCAGCCATAGCCATAGCCATAGCTGCCATAGGCATAGCCATACCCATAGCAGCCATAGTCATAGCCATAGCAGTCATAGCCATAGCCATAGCCATAGCAGCCATAGCCATAGCCATAGCAGCCATAGCCATAGCCATAGCAGTTATAGCCAAAGACATAGCCATAGCAGCCATAGCCATAGCCATAGCCATAGCAGACATAGCCATAGCCATAGCAGCCATAGCCATAGCCAAACCCATAGCAGCCATAGCCATAGCCATAGCAGTCATGGCCATAGCCATAGACAAAGCAGCCATAGCCATAGCCACAGCCATAGCAGCCATAGCCATAGCCATAGCAGCCATAGCCATAGCCATAGCAGACATAACCACAGCCACAGCAGCCATAGCCATAGCCATAGCAGCCATAGCCATAGCCATAGCAGCCAGAGCCAGAGCCACAGCAGCCGTAGACATAGCCATAGCCTTAGGGGCCATAGACATAACCATAGCCATAGCAGCCATAGCTATAGCCATCTCTGCCATAGCGATGGCCATGGTAGCCAAAGCCATAGCCATAACAGCCATAGGCATAGACATAGGCATAGCCATAGCAGTCATAGCCATAGCCATAGCCATAGCAGCCATGGCCATAGCCATAGCCATAGCAGCCATAGCCATAGCCATAGCAGCCATAGCCATAGCCATAGCAGACATAGCCACAGCCATAGCAGCCATAGCCATAGCCATAGCTGCCATAGGCATAGCCATACCCATAGCAGCCATAGACATAGCCATAGCAGTCATAGCCATAGCCATAGCCATAGCAGCCATAGCCATAGCGATAGCCATAGCAGCCATAGCCATAGCCATAGCAGCCATAGCAATAGCCATAGCAGCCATAACCACAGCCATAGTAGCCATAGCCATAGCCATAGCAGCCATAGCCGTAGCCATAGCAGTTATAGCCATAGACATAGCCATAGCAGCCATAGCCATAGCCATAGCCATAGCAGACATAGCCATAGCCATAGCAGCCATAGCCATAGCCAAACCCATAGCAGCCATAGCCATAGCCATAGCAGTCATGGCCATAGCCATAGACAAAGCAGCCATAGCCATAGCCACAGCCATAGCAGCCATAGCCATAACCATAGCAGCCATAGCCATAGCCATAGCAGCCATAGCCATCGCCATAGCCTTAGCAGCAATAGCCATAGTCATAGCCATAGCCATAGGAGCTATAGCCATAGCCATAGCCATAGCAGCCAGAGCCATAGCAGCCAGAGCCAGAGCCACAGCAGCCGTAGACATAGCCATAGCCTTAGCAGCCATAGACATAATCATAGCCATAGCAGCCATAGCCATAGCCACAGCAGCCACAGCCATGGCCATAGTAGCCAAAGCCATAGCCATGGCCATAGTAGCCAAAGCCTTAGCCATTGCAGCCATAGCCATAGACATAGCCATAGCCTTAGCAGCCATAGCCATAACCATAGCTATAGCAGCCATAGACATAGCAGCCATAGCCATAGCCATAGCAGCCAGAGCCAGAGCCACAGCAGCGGTAGACATAGCCATAGCCTTAGGGGCCATAGACATAACCATAGCCATAGCAGCCATAGAAATAGCCATAGCCGCCACAGCCATGGCCATTGTATCCAAAACCATAGCCATAGCAGCCATAGCCAAAGACATAGCCATAGCAGCCGTATCCATAGCCATAGTAGCCATAGCCATAGCCATAGCAGCCATAGCCGCCATAGCCATAGCCATAGCAGCCATAGCCATAGCCATTGCAGCCATAGCCATAGCCATAGCAGCCACAGCCGTAGCCATAGCAGCCATAGCCATAGCCATAGCAGCCATAGTAGACATAGCCATAGCCATAGCAGCCATAGCCATAGCCATAGCAGCCATAGCCATAGCTATAGCAGCCAGAGCCGGAGCCACAGCAGCCGTAGACATAGCCATAGTCTTAGCAGCCATAGCCATAACCATAGCTATAGCAGCCATAGCCATAGCAGCCATAGACATATCCATAGCAGCCAGAGCCAGAGCCACAGCAGCCGTAGACATAGCCATAGCATCCATAGCCATAGCAGCCGTAGCCATAGCCATAGCTGCCATAGTCATAACCTTAGCCATTGCAGCCATAGCCATAGCCATAGCAGCCATAGCCATAGCCATAGCAGTTATAGCCATAGACATAGCAGCCATAGGCACACCCATAGCAGCCGGAGCCAGAGCCACAGCAGCCGTAGACATAGCCATAGCCTTAGCAGCCATAGCCATAGCCATAGCCATAGCAGCCAGAGCCATAGCCATAGCAGCCATACCAATGGCCATAGTAGCCAAAGCCGTAGCCATAGCAGCCATAGCCATAGCCATATCCATAGCGGCCATAGTCATAGCCATAGCAGTCATAGCCATAGCCATAGCCATAGCAGCCATGGCCATAGCCATAGCCATAGCAGCCATAGCCATAGCCATAGCAGCCATAGCTATAGCCATAGCAGACATAGCCACAGCCATAGCAGCCATAGCCATAGCCATAGCTGCCATAGGCATAGCCATACCCATAGCAGCCATAGACATAGCCATAGCAGTCATAGCCATAGCCATAGCCATAGCAGCCATAGCCATAGCCATAGCAGCCATAGCCATAGCCATAGCAGTTATAGCCATAGACATAGCCATAGCAGCCATAGCCATAGCCATAGCCATAGCAGACATAGCCATAGCCATAGCAGCCATAGCCATAGCCAAACCCATAGCAGCCATAGCCATAGCCATAGCAGTCATGGCCATAGCCATAGACAAAGCAGCCATAGCCATAGCCACAGCCATAGCAGCCATAGCCATAGCCATAGCAGCCATAGCCATAGCCATAGCAGCCATAGCCATAGCCATAGCAGACATAGCCACAGCCATAGCAGCCATAGCCATAGCCATAGCTGCCATAGGCATAGCCATACCCATAGCAGCCATAGACATAGCCATAGCAGTCATAGCCATAGCCATAGCCATAGCAGCCATAGCCATAGCCATAGCAGCCATAGCCATAGCCATAGCAGTTATAGCCATAGACATAGCCATAGCAGCCATAGCCATAGCCATAGCCATAGCAGACATAGCCATAGCCATAGCAGCCATAGCCATAGCCAAACCCATAGCAGCCATAGCCATAGCCATAGCAGTCATGGCCATAGCCATAGACAAAGCAGCCATAGCCATAGCCACAGCCATAGCAGCCATAGCCATAGCCATAGCAGCCATAGCCATAGCCATAGCAGACATAACCACAGCCACAGCAGCCATAGCCATAGCCATAGCAGCCATAGCCATAGCCATAGCAGCCAGAGCCAGAGCCACAGCAGCCGTAGACATAGCCATAGCCTTAGGGGCCATAGACATAACCATAGCCATAGCAGCCATAGCTATAGCCATCTCTGCCATAGCGATGGCCATGGTAGCCAAAGCCATAGCCATAACAGCCATAGGCATAGACATAGCCATAGCCATAGCAGTCATAGCCATAGCCATAGCCATAGCAGCCATGGCCATAGCCATAGCCATAGCAGCCATAGCCATAGCCATAGCAGCCATAGCCATAGCCATAGCAGACATAGCCACAGCCATAGCAGCCATAGCCATAGCCATAGCTGCCATAGGCATAGCCATACCCATAGCAGCCATAGACATAGCCATAGCAGTCATAGCCATAGCCATAGCCATAGCAGCCATAGCCATAGCGATAGCCATAGCAGCCATAGCCATAGCCATAGCAGCCATAGCAATAGCCATAGCAGCCATAACCACAGCCATAGTAGCCATAGCCATAGCCATAGCAGCCATAGCCATAGCCATAGCAGTTATAGCCATAGACATAGCCATAGCAGCCATAGCCATAGCCATAGCCGTACCCATAGCCATAGCAGCCATAGCGATAGCCGTAGCAGCCGTAGGCATAGCCATAGCAGCCATAGCTATATCCATAGCAGACACACACATAGCCACAGCCATAGCAGCCATAATCATAGCCATAGCCATAGCAGCCATAGCCATGGCCATAGTAGCCAAAGCCATAGCCATAGCAGCCATATCCGTAGACATAGCCATAGCAGCCATAGCCATGGCCACAGCCATAGCCATTGCCATAGCAGCCATAGCCATAGCCATAGCAGCCATAGCCATAGGCATAGCAGCCATAGCCATAGCCATAGCAGCCATACCAATGGCCATAGTAGCCAAAGCCGTAGCCATAGCAGCCATAGCCATAGCCATATCCATAGCGGCCATAGTCATAGCCATAGCAGTCATAGCCATAGCCATAGCCATAGCAGCCATGGCCATAGCCATAGCCATAGCAGCCATAGCCATAGCCATAGCAGCCATAGCCATAGCCATAGCCATAGCAGCCATAGCCATAGCCATAGCAGACATAGCCACAGCCATAGCAGCCATAGCCATAGCCATAGCTGCCATAGGCATAGCCATACCCATAGCAGCCATAGTCATAGCCATAGCAGTCATAGCCATAGCCATAGCCATAGCAGCCATAGCCATAGCCATAGCAGCCATAGCCATAGCCATAGCAGTTATAGCCAAAGACATAGCCATAGCAGCCATAGCCATAGCCATAGCCATAGCAGACATAGCCATAGCCATAGCAGCCATAGCCATAGCCAAACCCATAGCAGCCATAGCCATAGCCATAGCAGTCATGGCCATAGCCATAGACAAAGCAGCCATAGCCATAGCCACAGCCATAGCAGCCATAGCCATAGCCATAGCAGCCATAACCATAGCCATAGCAGACATAACCACAGCCACAGCAGCCATAGCCATAGCCATAGCAGCCATAGCCATAGCCATAGCAGCCAGAGCCAGAGCCACAGCAGCCGTAGACATAGCCATAGCCTTAGGGGCCATAGACATAACCATAGCCATAGCAGCCATAGCTATAGCCATCTCTGCCATAGCGATGGCCATGGTAGCCAAAGCCATAGCCATAACAGCCATAGGCATAGACATAGCCATAGCCATAGCAGTCATAGCCATAGCCATAGCCATAGCAGCCATGGCCATAGCCATAGCCATAGCAGCCATAGCCATAGCCATAGCAGCCATAGCCATAGCCATAGCAGACATAGCCACAGCCATAGCAGCCATAGCCATAGCCATAGCTGCCATAGGCATAGCCATACCCATAGCAGCCATAGACATAGCCATAGCAGTCATAGCCATAGCCATAGCCATAGCAGCCATAGCCATAGCGATAGCCATAGCAGCCATAGCCATAGCCATAGCAGCCATAGCAATAGCCATAGCAGCCATAACCACAGCCATAGTAGCCATAGCCATAGCCATAGCAGCCATAGCCGTAGCCATAGCAGTTATAGCCATAGACATAGCCATAGCAGCCATAGCCATAGCCATAGCCATAGCAGACATAGCCATAGCCATAGCAGCCATAGCCATAGCCAAACCCATAGCAGCCATAGCCATAGCCATAGCAGTCATGGCCATAGCCATAGACAAAGCAGCCATAGCCATAGCCACAGCCATAGCAGCCATAGCCATAACCATAGCAGCCATAGCCATAGCCATAGCAGCCATAGCCATCGCCATAGCCTTAGCAGCAATAGCCATAGTCATAGCCATAGCCATAGGAGCTATAGCCATAGCCATAGCCATAGCAGCCAGAGCCATAGCAGCCAGAGCCAGAGCCACAGCAGCCGTAGACATAGCCATAGCCTTAGCAGCCATAGACATAATCATAGCCATAGCAGCCATAGCCATAGCCACAGCAGCCACAGCCATGGCCATAGTAGCCAAAGCCATAGCCATGGCCATAGTAGCCAAAGCCTTAGCCATTGCAGCCATAGCCATAGACATAGCCATAGCCTTAGCAGCCATAGCCATAACCATAGCTATAGCAGCCATAGACATAGCAGCCATAGCCATAGCCATAGCAGCCAGAGCCAGAGCCACAGCAGCGGTAGACATAGCCATAGCCTTAGGGGCCATAGACATAACCATAGCCATAGCAGCCATAGAAATAGCCATAGCCGCCACAGCCATGGCCATTGTATCCAAAACCATAGCCATAGCAGCCATAGCCAAAGACATAGCCATAGCAGCCGTATCCATAGCCATAGTAGCCATAGCCATAGCCATAGCAGCCATAGCCGCCATAGCCATAGCCATAGCAGCCATAGCCATAGCCATTGCAGCCATAGCCATAGCCATAGCAGCCACAGCCGTAGCCATAGCAGCCATAGCCATAGCCATAGCAACCATAGTAGACATAGCCATAGCCATAGCAGCCATAGCCATAGCCATAGCAGCCATAGCCATAGCTATAGCAGCCAGAGCCGGAGCCACAGCAGCCGTAGACATAGCCATAGTCTTAGCAGCCATAGCCATAACCATAGCTATAGCAGCCATAGCCATAGCAGCCATAGACATATCCATAGCAGCCAGAGCCAGAGCCACAGCAGCCGTAGACATAGCCATAGCATCCATAGCCATAGCAGCCGTAGCCATAGCCATAGCTGCCATAGTCATAACCTTAGCCATTGCAGCCATAGCCATAGCCATAGCAGCCATAGCCGTAGCCATAGCAGCCATAGCCATAGTCATAGCAGCCATAGCCATAGCCATAGCAGCCATAGCGATAGCCGTAGCAGCCGTAGGCATAGCCATAGCAGCCATAGCTATATCCATAGCAGACACACACATAGCGACAGCCATAGCAGCCATAATCATAGCCATAGCCATAGCAGCCAGTGCCATAGCCATAGCCATAGCCATAGCAGCCGATGCCATATCCATAGCCATAGCAGCTGTAGCTATTGCCAAAGCGGCCATAGCCATAGCCACAGCAGCCTTAGCCATAGCCATAGCCATAGCAGACATAGCCATAGCCATAGCCATAGCAGCCTTAGCCATAGCCATAGTCATAGCAGACATAGCCATAGCCATAGCCATAGCAGCCATAGCCAAAGCCATAGCAGCCATAGCCATAGCAGCCGCAGCCATAGCCATAGCCATAGCAGCCATAGCCATAGCCATAGCCGCCACAGCCATCGCCATAGTATCCAAAACCATAGCCATAGCAGCCATAGCCAAAGACATAGCCATAGCAGCCATAGCCATAGCCATAGCCATAGCAGCCATAGCCATATCCATAGCAGCCATAGCCGTAGCCATAGCAGCCATAGCCATAGCCAATGCAGCCATAACCATAGCCATAGCATCCATAGCGATAGCCATAGCAGCCGTAGGCAGAGCCATAGCAACCATAGCTATATCCATAGCAGACACACACATAGCCACAGCCATAGCAGCCATAATCATAGCCATAGCCATAGCAGCCAGTGCCATAGCCATAGCCATAGCAGCTGTAGCCATTGCCAAAGCGGCCATAGCCATAGCCACAGCAGCCTTAGCCATAGCCATAGCCATAGCAGACATAGCCATAGCCATAGCCATAGCAGCCTTGGCCATAGCCATAGTCATAGCAGACATAGCCATAGCCATAGCCATAGCAGCCATAGCCATAGCCATAGCAGCCGTAGCCATAGCAGCCGCAGCCATAGCCATAGCCATAGCAGCCATTGCCATAGCCATTGCAGCCATAACCACAGCCATAGCAGCCATAGCCATAGCCATAGCAGCCATAGGCATATCCATAGCAGCGGGAGCCAGAGCCGCAGCAGCCGTAGACATAGCCATATCCTTAGCAGCCATAGACATAACCATAGCCATAGCAGCCATAGCCATAGACATAGACATAGCCATAGCAGCCATAGCCATAGCCGTAGCAGCCATAGCCATAGCCATAGCAGCCGTAGCAGCCATAGCGATAGCCATAGCAGCCATAGGCATACCCATAGCAGCCGGAGCCAGAGCCACAGCAGCCGTAGACATAGCCATAGCCTTAGCATTCATTGCCATAACCATAGCCATAGCAGCCATAACCATAGCCATAGCAGCCATAGCGATAGCCATAGCAGCCATAGCCATAGCCATAGCAGTCATAGCCATAGCCATAGCCATAACAGCCATAGCCATAGCAGCCATAGCCATAGCCATAGCCATAGCCGTAGCAGCCATAGCCATAGCCTTAGCAGCCATATCCATAGCCATAGCAGCCATAGCCATAGCCAGAGCAGTCATAGCCACAGCCATAGCAGTCATGGCCATAGCCATAGCAGCCATAGGCATAGCCATACCCATAGCAGCCATAGCCATAGCCATAGCAGTCATAGCTATAGCCATAGCCATAGCAGCCATAGCCATAGCCATAGCCATAGCAGCCATAGCCATAGCCATAGCTGCCATAGCCATAGCCATACCCATAGCAGCCATAGCCATAGCCATAGCCGTCATAGCCATAGCCACAGCCATAGCAGCCATAGCCATAGCCATAGCCATAGCAGCCATAGCCATAGCCATAGCAGCCATAGCAATAGCCATAGCAGCCATAACCACAGCCATAGCAGCAATAGCCATAGCCATAGCAGCCATAGCCATAGCCATAGCAGCCAGAGCCAGAGCCACAGCAGCCGTAGACGTAGCCATAGCCTTGGCAGCCATAGACATAACCATGGCCATAGCAGCCATAGCCATAGCCATAGCAGCCATAGCCATAGCCATAGCAGCCGTAGCGATAGCCATAGCAGCCATAGGCATACCCATAGCAGCCGGAGCCAGAACCACTGCAGCCGTAGACATAGCCATAGCCTTAGCAGCCATAGCCATAGCCATAGCCATAGCAGCCATAGCCATAGCCATAGCAGCCATACCAATGGCCATAGTAGCCAAAGCCGTAGCCATAGCAGCCATAGCCATAGCCATATCCATAGCGGCCATAGCCATAGCCATAGCAGTCATAGCCATAGCCATAGCCATAGCAGCCATGGCCATAGCCATAGCCATAGCAGCCATAGCCATAGCCATAGCAGCCATAGCCATAGCCATAGCAGACATAGCCACAGCCATAGCAGCCATAGCCATAGCCATAGCTGCCATAGGCATAGCCATACCCATAGCAGCCATTGACATAGCCATAGCAGTCATAGCCATAGCCATAGCCATAACAGCCATAGCCATAGCCATAGCCATAGCAGCCATAGCCATAGCCACAGCAGCCATAGCAATAGCCATAGCAGCCATAACCACAGCCATAGCAGCCATAGCCATAGCCATAGCAGCCATAGTCATAGCCACAGCCACAGCAGCCATAGCCATAACCGTAGCAGCCATAGCCATAGCCATAGCAGACATAACCACAGCCACAGCAGCCATAGCCATAGCCATAGCAGCCATAGCCGTAACCATAGCTATAGTAGCCATAGCCATAGCAGCCATAGCCATAGCCATAGCAGTTATAGCCATAGACATAGCAGCCATAGGCATACCCATAGCAGACGGAGCCAGAGCCACAGCAGCCGTAGACATAGCCATAGCCTTAGCAGCCATAGCCATAGCCATAGCCATAGCAGCCATAGCCATAGCCATAGCAGCCATACCAATGGCCATAGTAGCCAAAGCCGTAGCCATAGCAGCCATAGCCATAGCCATATCCATAGCGGCCATAGCCATAGCCATAGCAGTCATAGCCATAGCCATAGCCATAGCAGCCATGGCCATAGCCATAGCCATAGCAGCCATAGCCATAGCCATAGCAGCCATAGCCATAGCCATAGCAGACATAGCCACAGCCATAGCAGCCATAGCCATAGCCATAGCTGCCATAGGCATAGCCATACCCATAGCAGCCATAGACATAGCCATAGCAGTCATAGCCATAGCCATAGCCATAGCAGCCATAGCCATAGCGATAGCCATAGCAGCCATAGCCATAGCCATAGCAGCCATAGCAATAGCCATAGCAGCCATAACCACGGCCATAGCAGCCATAGCCATAGCCATAGCAGCCATAGCCATAGCCATAGCAGTTATAGCCATAGACATAGCCATAGCAGCCATAGCCATAGCCATAGCCATAGCAGACATAGCCATAGCCATAGCAGCCATAGCCATAGCCAAACCCAATGCAGCCATAGCCATAGCCATAGCAGTCATGGCCATAGCCATAGACAAAGCAGCCATAGCCATAGCCACAGCCATAGCAGCCATAGCCATAACCATAGCAGCCATAGCCATAGCCATAGCAGACATAACCACAGCCACAGCAGCCATAGCCATAGCCATAGCAGCCATAGCCATAGCCATAGCAGCCAGAGCCAGAGCCACAGCAGCCGTAGACATAGCCATAGCCTTAGGGGCCATAGACATAACCATAGCCATAGCAGCCATAGAAATAACCATAGCCGCCATAGCCATGGCCATAGTATCCAAAACCATAGCCATAGCAGCCATAGCCAAAGACATAGCCATAGCAGCCATAGCCATAGCCATAGCCATAGCCATAGCAGCCATAGCCATAGCCATAGCAGACATAGCCATTGCCATAGCCATAGCAGCCGTATCCATAGCCATAGTAGCCATAGTCATAGCCATAGCAGCCACAGTCGCCATAGCCATAACCATAGCAGCCATAGCCATAGCCATAGCAGACATAGCCATAGTCATAGCCATAGCAGCCGTATCCATAGCCATAGTAGCCATAGCCATAGCCATA